>NW_028230714.1:2500-40221 GCF_043228905.1 Azolla caroliniana
AACCCTAAACCCTAAACCCTAAACCCTAAACCCTAAACCCTAAACCCTAAACCCTAAACCCTAAACCCTAAACCCTAAACCCTAAACCCTAAACCCTAAACCCTAAACCCTAAACCCTAAACCCTAAACCCTAAACCCTAAACCCTAAACCCTAAACCCTAAACCCTAAACCCTAAACCCTAAACCCTAAACCCTAAACCCTAAACCCTAAACCCTAAACCCTAAACCCTAAACCCTAAACCCTAAACCCTAAACCCTAAACCCTAAACCCTAAACCCTAAACCCTAAACCCTAAACCCTAAACCCTAAACCCTAAACCCTAAACCCTAAACCCTAAACCCTAAACCCTAAACCCTAAACCCTAAACCCTAAACCCTAAACCCTAAACCCTAAACCCTAAACCCTAAACCCTAAACCCTAAACCCTAAACCCTAAACCCTAAACCCTAAACCCTAAACCCTAAACCCTAAACCCTAAACCCTAAACCCTAAACCCTAAACCCTAAACCCTAAACCCTAAACCCTAAACCCTAAACCCTAAACCCAAGTCCGTAATCAAAGTTGCTAATTTCTTCATGTCTCCTGACTTGGGTTTTAAAATCTTGATTTTTTAATTCCATATCATAGCTAGTGTTGTTAGCTTCGATACGCATGTTTGAACACAAAAATCCGATATCACAAGAGCCAGGTATGACCATTTTAATTGACTGGCGGGCTCTTCTCAAGTCCGTAATCAAAGTTGCTAATTTCTTCATGTCTCTCGACCTGAGTTTCAAAATCTTGATTTTTTAATTCTATATCATAGCTAGCGTTGTTACCTTCGATGCACATGTCTGAACAGAAGAATCCGATATCACACGAGCAAGGTATAAACTTTTTAATTCCATCACGGGCTCTTCTTAACTCTCTCCTCAAAGTTGCTAATTTCTTCATGTCTCTCGACCTGATTTTCAAAATCTTGATTTTTTAATTACATATCATAGCTAGCGTTGTTAGCTTCGATACGCATGTTTGAACACAAAAATCCGATATCACACGAGCCAGTTATGAACATTTTAATTTACTCACGGGCTCTTCTTAACTCCCTACTCAAATTTGCTAATTTCTTCATGTCTCTCGACCTGAGTTTCAAAACCTTGATTTTTTAATTCCATATTATAGCTAGCGTTGTTAGCTTCGATGCGCATGTTTGAACACAAAAATCCGATATCACAAGAGCCAGGTATGAACATTTTAATTCACTCACGTGCTCTTCTTAACTCCCTCCTCAAAGCTGCTAATTTCTTCATATCTCTCGACCTGAGTTTCAAAATCTTGATTTTTTAATTCCATATCATAGCTAGTGTTGTTAGCTTCGATACGCATGTTTGAACACAAAAATCCGATATCACACGACCCAGGTATGAACATTTTAATTGACTAACGATTTCGTCTCAAGTCCCTCCTCAAAGTTGCTAATTTCTTCATGTCTCTCGACCTGAGTTTGAAATCCTTGATTTTTTAATTCCATATCATAGCTAGCGTTGTTAGCTTCGATGCGCATGTATGAACACAAAAATCCGATATCACAAGAGCCAGGTATGACCATTTTAATTGACTCACGGGCTCTTCTTAACTCCCTCCTCAAAGTTGCTAATTTCTTCATGTCTCTCGACCTGAGTTTCAAAATCTTGATTTTTTAATTCCATATCATAGCTAGTGTTGTTAGCTTCGATACGCATGTTTGGACACAAAAATCCGATATCACACGAGCCAGGTATGACTATTTTAATTGACTCACGGGCTCTTCTCAAGTCCGTAATCAAAGTTGCTAATTTCTTCATGTCTCTCGACTTGGGTTTTAAAATCTTGATTTTTTAATTCCATATCATAGCTAGTGTTGTTAGCTTCGATGCGCATGTTTGAACACAAAAATCCGATATCACACGAGCCAGGTATGAACCTTTTAGTTCACTCACGGGCTCTTCTTAACTCCCTACTCAAAGTTGCTAATTACTTCATGTCTCTGGACCTGAGTTTCAAAATCTTGATTTTTTAATTCCATATCATAGCTAGCGTTGTTAACTTCGATACGCATGTTTGAACACAAAAATCCGATATCACACGAGCCAGGTATGAACCTTTTAATTCACTCACGGGCTCTTCTTAACTCCCTCCTCAAAGTTGCTAATTACTTCATGTCTCTCGACCTGATTTTCAAAATCTTGATTTTTTAATTACATATCATAGCTAGCGTTGTTAGCTTCGATACGCATGTTTGAACACAAAAATCCGATATCACACGAGCCAGTTATGAACATTTTAATTTACTCACGGGCTCTTCTTAACTCCCTACTCAAATTTGCTAATTTCTTCATGTCTCTCGACCTGAGTTTCAAAACCTTGATTTTTTAATTCCATATCATAGCTAGCGTTGTTAGCTTCGATGCGCATGTATGAACACAAAAATCCGATATCACAAGAGCCAGGTATGAACATTTTAATTCACTCACGTGCTCTTCTTAACTCCCTCCTCAAAGTTGCTAATTTCTTCATGTCTCTCGACCTGAGTTTCAAAATCTTGATTTTTTAATTCCATATCATAGCTAGTGTTGTTAGCTTCGATATGCATGTTTGAACACAAAAATCCGATATCACACGAGCCAGGTATGAACATTTTAATTGACTAACGATTTCGTCTCAAGTCCCTCCTCAAAGTTGCTAATTTCTTCATGTCTCTCGACCTGAGTTTCAAATCCTTGATTTTTTAATTCCATATCATAGCTAGCGTTGTTAGCTTCGATGCGCATGTATGAACACAAAAATCCGATATCACAAGAGCCAGGTATGACCATTTTAATTGACTCACGGGCTCTTCTTAACTCCCTCCTCAAAGTTGCTAATTTCTTCATGTCTCTCGACCTGAGTTTCAAAATCTTGATTTTTTAATTCCATATCATAGCTAGTGTTGTTAGCTTCGATACGCATGTTTGGACACAAAAATCCGATATCACACGAGCCAGGTATGACTATTTTAATTGACTCACGGGCTCTTCTCAAGTCCGTAATCAAAGTTGCTAATTTCTTCATGTCTCTCGACTTGGGTTTTAAACTCTTGATTTTTTAATTCCATATCATAGCTAGTGTTGTTAGCTTCGATGCGCATGTTTGAACACAAAAATCCGATATCACACGAGCCAGGTATGAACCTTTTAATTCAGTCACGGGCTCTTCTTAACTCCCTACTCAAAGTTGCTAATTACTTCATGTCTCTGGACCTGAGTTTCAAAATCTTGATTTTTTAATTCCATATCATAGCTAGCGTTGTTAACTTCGATACGCATGTTTGAACACAAAAATCCGATATCACACGAGCCAGGTATGAACCTTTTAATTCACTCACGGGCTCTTCTTCACTCCCTCCTCAAAGTTGCTAATTTCTTCATGTCTCTCGACCTAAGTTTCAAAATCTTGATTTTTTAATTCCATATCATAGCTAGCGTTGTTAGCTTCGATACGCATGTTTGAACACAAGAATCCGATATCACACGAGCCAGGTATGAACATTTTAATTCACTCATGCGCTCTTCTTAACTCCCTCCTCAAAGTTGCTAATTTCTTCATGTCTCTCGACCTGAGTTTCAAAATCTAGATTTTTTAATTACATATCATAGCTAGCGGTGTTAGCTTCGATGCACATGTCTGAACATAAGAATCCGATATCACACGAGCCAGGTATGAACTTTTTAATTCCATCACGGGCTCTTCTTCACTCCCTCCTCAAAGTTGCTAATTTCTTCATGTCTCTCGACCTGAGTTTCAAAACCTTGATTTTTTAATTCCATATCATAGCTAGCGTTGTTAGCTTCGATACGCATGTTTGAACACAAAAATCCGATATCACACGAGCCAGGTATGAACATTTTAATTTACTCACTGGCTCTTCTCAAGTCCCTACTCAAATTTGCTAATTTCGTTGTGTCTCTTGACCTGAGTTTCAGAATCTTGATTTTTTAATTCCATATCATAGCTAGCGTTGTTAGCTTCGATGCGCATGTTTGAACACAAGAATCCGATATCACACGAGCCAGGTATGAACATTTTAATTCACTCACGTGCTCTTCTTAACTCCCTCCTCAAAGTTGCTAATTTCTTCATGTCTCTCGACCTGAGTTTCAAAATCTTGATTTTTTAATTCCATATCATAGCTAGTGTTGTTAGCTTCGATACGCATGTTTGGACACAAAAATCCATATCACACGAGCCAGGTATGACTATTTTAATTGACTCACGGGCTCTTCTCAAGTCCGTAATCAAAGTTGCTAATTTCTTCATGTCTCTCGACTTGGGTTTTAAAATCTTGATTTTTTAATTCCATATCATAGCTAGTGTTGTTAGCTTCGATACGCATGTTTGAACACAAAAATCCGATATCACACGAGCCAGGTATGAACATTTTAATTTACTCACGGGCTCTTCTTAACTCCCTACTCAAATTTGCTAATTTCGTCATGTCTCTCGACCTGAGTTTCAGAATCTTGATTTTTTAATTCCATATCATAGCCAGTGTTGTTAGCTTCGATACGCATGTTTGAACACAAAAATCCGATATCACACGAGCCAGGTATGAACATTTTAATTTACTCACGGGCTCTTCTCAAGTCCCTACTCAAAGTTGCTAATTTCTTCATGTCTGTCGACCTGAGTTTCAAAAACTTGATTTTTTAAGTCCATATCATAGCTAGCATTGTTAGCTTCGATACCAATGTTTGAACACAAAAATCCCATATCACATGAGCAAGGTATGACCATTTTAATTGACTCGCGGGCTCTTCTCAAGTCCCTAATCAAGGTTGCTAATTTCTTCATGTCTCTCGACCTAAGTTTCAAAATCTTGATTTTTTAATTCCATATCATAGCTAGCGTTGTTAGCTTCGATGCGCATGTTTGAACACAAGAATCGGATATCACGCGAGCCAGGTATGAACATTTTAATTCACTCACGTGCTCTTCTTAACTCCCTCCTCAAAGTTGCTAATTTCTTCATGTCTCTCGACCTGAGTTTCAAAATCTTGCTTTTTTAATTCCATATCATAGCTAGCGTTGTTAGCTTCGATACGCATGTTTGAACACAAAAATCCGATATCACACGAGCCAGGTATGAACATTTTAATTTACTCACTGGCTCTTCTCAAGTCCCTACTCAAATTTGCTAATTTCGTTGTGTCTCTTGACCTGAGTTTCAAAATCTTGATTTTTTAATTCCATATCATAGCTAGCGTTGTTAGCTTCGATGCGCATGTTTGAACACAAGAATCCGATATCACACGAGCCAGGTATGAACATTTTAATTCACTCACGTGCTCTTCTTAACTCCCTCCTCAAAGTTGCTAATTTCTTCATGTCTCTCGACCTGAGTTTCAAAATCTTGATTTTTTAATTCCATATCATAGCTAGTGTTGTTAGCTTCGATACGCATGTTTGGACACAAAAATCCGATATCACACGAGCCAGCTATGAACATTTTAATTCACTCACGGGCTCTTCTTAACTGCCTCCTCAAAGTTGCTAATTTCTTCATGTCTCTCAACCTGAGTTTCAAAATCTTGATTTTTTAATTCCATATCATAGCTAGCGTTGTTAGCTTCGATGCGGATGTTTGAACACAAAAATCCGATATCACAAGAGCCAGGTATGAACATTTTAATTCACTCACGTGCTCTTCTTAACTCCCTCCTCAAAGTTGCTAATTTCTTCATGTCTCTCGACCTGAGTTTCAAAATCTTGATTTTTTAATTCCATATCATAGCTAGTGTTGTTAGCTTCGATACGCATGTTTGAACACAAAAATCCGATATCACACGAGCCAGGTATGAACATTTTAATTTACTCACGGGCTCTTCTTAACTCCCTACTCAAATTTGCTAATTTCGTCATGTCTCTCGACCTGAGTTTCAGAATCTTGATTTTTTAATTCCATATCATAGCTAGTGTTGTTACCTTCGATACGCATGTTTGAACACAAAAATCCGATATCACACGAGCCAGGTATGAACATTTTAATTTACTCACGGGCTCTTCTCAAGTCCCTACTCAAAGTTGCTAATTTCTTCATGTCTCTCGACCTGAGTTTCAAAATCTTGATTTTTTAAGTCCATATCATAGCTAGCATTGTTAGCTTCGATACCAATGTTTGAACACAAAAATCCCATATCACATGAGCAAGGTATGACCATTTTAATTGACTCGCGGGCTCTTCTCAAGTCCCTAATCAAGGTTGCTAATTTCTTCATGTCTCTCGACCTAAGTTTCAAAATCTTGATTTTCTAATTCCATATCATAGCTAGCGTTGTTAGCTTCGATGCGCATGTTTGAACACAAGAATCCGATATCACGCGAGCCAGGTATGAACATTTTAATTCACTCACGTGCTCTTCTTAACTCCCTCCTCAAAGTTGCTAATTTCTTCATGTCTCTCGACCTGAGTTTCAAAACCTTGATTATTTAATTCGATATCATATCTAGGGTTATTAGCTTCGATACGCATGTTTGAACACAAAAATCCGATATCACACGAGCCAGCTATGAACATTTTAATTCACTCACGGGCTCTTCTTAACTGCCTCCTCAAAGTTGCTAATTTCTTCATGTCTCTTGACCTGAGTTTCAGAATCTTGATTTTTTAATTCCATATCATAGCTAGCGTTGTTAGCTTCGATGCGCATGTTTGAACACAAAAATCCGATATCACAAGAGCCAGGTATGAACATTTTAATTCACTCACGTGCTCTTCTTAACTCCCTCCTCAAAGTTGCTAATTTCTTCATGTCTCTCGACCTGAGTTTCAAAATCTTGATTTTTTAATTCCATATCATAGCTAGTGTTGTTAGCTTCGATATGCATGTTTGAACACAAAAATCCGATATCACACGAGCCAGGTATGAACATTTTAATTGACTAACGATTTCGTCTCAAGTCCCTCCTCAAAGTTGCTAATTTCTTCATGTCTCTCGACCTGAGTTTCAAATCCTTGATTTTTTAATTCCATATCATAGCTAGCGTTGTTAGCTTCGATGCGCATGTATGAACACAAAAATCCGATATCACAAGAGCCAGGTATGACCATTTTAATTGACTCACGGGCTCTTCTTAACTCCCTCCTCAAAGTTGCTAATTTCTTCATGTCTCTCGACCTGAGTTTCAAAATCTTGATTTTTTAATTCCATATCATAGCTAGTGTTGTTAGCTTCGATACGCATGTTTGGACACAAAAATCCGATATCACACGAGCCAGGTATGACTATTCTAATTGACTCACGGGCTCTTCTCAAGTCCGTAATCAAAGTTGCTAATTTCTTCATGTCTCTCGACTTGGGTTTTAAAATCTTGATTTTTTAATTCCATATCATAGCTAGTGTTGTTAGCTTCGATGCGCATGTTTGAACACAAAAATCCGATATCACACGAGCCAGGTATGAACCTTTTAATTCACTCACGGGCTCTTCTTAACTCCCTACTCAAAGTTGCTAATTACTTCATGTCTCTGGACCTGAGTTTCAAAATCTTGATTTTTTAATTCCATATCATAGCTAGCGTTGTTAACTTCGATACGCATGTTTGAACACAAAAATCCGATATCACACGAGCCAGGTATGAACCTTTTAATTCACTCACGGCACTTCTTCACTCCCTCCTCAAAGTTGCTAATTTCTTCATGTCTCTCGACCTAAGTTTCAAAATCTTGATTTTTTAATTCCATATCATAGCTAGCGTTGTTAGCTTCGATACGCATGTTTGAACACAAGAATCCGATATCACACGAGCCAGGTATGAACATTTTAATTCACTCATGGGCTCTTCTTAACTCCCTCCTCAAAGTTGCTAATTTCTTCATGTCTCTCGACCTGAGTTTCAAAATCTTGATTTTTTAATTACATATCATAGCTAGCGTTGTTAGCTTCGATGCACATGTCTGAACATAAGAATCCGATATCACACGAGCCAGGTATGAACTTTTTAATTCCATCACGGGCTCTTCTTCACTCCCTCCTCAAAGTTGCTAATTTCTTCATGTCTCTCGACCTGAGTTTCAAAACCTTGATTTTTTAATTCCATATCATAGCTAGCGTTGTTAGCTTCGATACGCATGTTTGAACACAAAAATCCGATATCACACGAGCCAGGTATGAACATTTTAATTTACTCCCTGGCTCTTCTGAAGTCCCTACTCAAATTTGCTAATTTCGTTGTGTCTCTTGACCTGAGTTTCAGAATCTTGATTTTTTAATTCCATATCATAGCTAGCGTTGTTAGCTTCGATGCGCATGTTTGAACACAAGAATCCGATATCACACGAGCCAGGTATGAACATTTTAATTCACTCACGTGCTCTTCTTAACTCCCTCCTCAAAGTTGCTAATTTCTTCATGTCTCTCGACCTGAGTTTCAAAATCTTGATTTTTTAATTCCATATCATAGCTAGTGTTGTTAGCTTCGATACGCATGTTTGGACACAAAAATCCATATCACACGAGCCAGGTATGACTATTTTAATTGACTCACGGGCTCTTCTCAAGTCCGTAATCAAAGTTGCTAATTTCTTCATGTCTCTCAACTTGGGTTTTAAAATCTTGATTTTTTAATTCCATATCATAGCTAGTGTTGTTAGCTTCGATACGCATGTTTGGACACAAAAATCCATATCACACGAGCCAGGTATGACTATTTTAATTGACTCACGGGCTCTTCTCAAGTCCGTAATCAAAGTTGCTAATTTCTTCATGTCTCTCGACCTGAGTTTCAAAATCTTGATTTTTTAATTCCATATCATAGCTAGCGTTGTTAGCTTCGATACGCATGTTTGAACACAAAAATCCGATATCACACAAGCCAGTTATGAACATTTTAATTTACTCACGGGCTCTTCTTAACTCCCTACTCAAATTTGCTAATTTCTTCATGTCTCTCGACCTGAGTTTCAAAACCTTGATTTTTTAATTCCATATCATAGCTAGCGTTGTTAGCTTCGATGCGCATGTTTGAACACAAAAATCCGATATCACAAGAGCCAGGTATGAACATTTTAATTCACTCACGTGCTCTTCTTAACTCCCTCCTCAAAGTTGCTAATTTCTTCATGTCTCTCGACCTGAGTTTCAAAATCTTGATTTTTTAATTCCATATCATAGCTAGTGTTGTTAGCTTCGATACGCATGTTTGAACACAAAAATCCGATATCACACGAGCCAGGTATGAACATTTTAATTTACTCACGGGCTCTTCTTAACTCCCTACTCAAATTTGCTAATTTCGTCATGTCTCTCGACCTGAGTTTCAGAATCTTGATTTTTTAATTCCATATCATAGCTAGTGTTGTTACCTTCGATACGCATGTTTGAACACAAAAATCCGATATCACACGAGCCAGGTATGAACATTTTAATTTACTCACGGGCTCTTCTCAAGTCCCTACTCAAAGTTGCTAATTTCTTCATGTCTCTCGACCTGAGTTTCAAAATCTTGATTTTTTAAGTCCATATCATAGCTAGCATTGTTAGCTTCGATACCAATGTTTGAACACAAAAATCCCATATCACATGAGCAAGGTATGACCATTTTAATTGACTCGCGGGCTCTTCTCAAGTCCCTAATCAAGGTTGCTAATTTCTTCATGTCTCTCGACCTAAGTTTCAAAATCTTGATTTTCTAATTCCATATCATAGCTAGCGTTGTTAGCTTCGATGCGCATGTTTGAACACAAGAATCCGATATCACGCGAGCCAGGTATGAACATTTTAATTCACTCACGTGCTCTTCTTAACTCCCTCCTCAAAGTTGCTAATTTCTTCATGTCTCTCGACCTGAGTTTCAAAACCTTGATTATTTAATTCGATATCATATCTAGGGTTATTAGCTTCGATACGCATGTTTGAACACAAAAATCCGATATCACACGAGCCAGCTATGAACATTTTAATTCACTCACGGGCTCTTCTTAACTGCCTCCTCAAAGTTGCTAATTTCTTCATGTCTCTTGACCTGAGTTTCAGAATCTTGATTTTTTAATTCCATATCATAGCTAGCGTTGTTAGCTTCGATGCGCATGTTTGAACACAAAAATCCGATATCACAAGAGCCAGGTATGAACATTTTAATTCACTCACGTGCTCTTCTTAACTCCCTCCTCAAAGTTGCTAATTTCTTCATGTCTCTCGACCTGAGTTTCAAAATCTTGATTTTTTAATTCCATATCATAGCTAGTGTTGTTAGCTTCGATATGCATGTTTGAACACAAAAATCCGATATCACACGAGCCAGGTATGAACATTTTAATTGACTAACGATTTCGTCTCAAGTCCCTCCTCAAAGTTGCTAATTTCTTCATGTCTCTCGACCTGAGTTTCAAATCCTTGATTTTTTAATTCCATATCATAGCTAGCGTTGTTAGCTTCGATGCGCATGTATGAACACAAAAATCCGATATCACAAGAGCCAGGTATGACCATTTTAATTGACTCACGGGCTCTTCTTAACTCCCTCCTCAAAGTTGCTAATTTCTTCATGTCTCTCGACCTGAGTTTCAAAATCTTGATTTTTTAATTCCATATCATAGCTAGTGTTGTTAGCTTCGATACGCATGTTTGGACACAAAAATCCGATATCACACGAGCCAGGTATGACTATTTTAATTGACTCACGGGCTCTTCTCAAGTCCGTAATCAAAGTTGCTAATTTCTTCATGTCTCTCGACTTGGGTTTTAAAATCTTGATTTTTTAATTCCATATCATAGCTAGTGTTGTTAGCTTCGATGCGCATGTTTGAACACAAAAATCCGATATCACACGAGCCAGGTATGAACCTTTTAATTCACTCACGGGCTCTTCTTAACTCCCTACTCAAAGTTGCTAATTACTTCATGTCTCTGGACCTGAGTTTCAAAATCTTGATTTTTTAATTCCATATCATAGCTAGCGTTGTTAACTTCGATACGCATGTTTGAACACAAAAATCCGATATCACACGAGCCAGGTATGAACCTTTTAATTCACTCACGGCACTTCTTCACTCCCTCCTCAAAGTTGCTAATTTCTTCATGTCTCTCGACCTAAGTTTCAAAATCTTGATTTTTTAATTCCATATCATAGCTAGCGTTGTTAGCTTCGATACGCATGTTTGAACACAAGAATCCGATATCACACGAGCCAGGTATGAACATTTTAATTCACTCATGGGCTCTTCTTAACTCCCTCCTCAAAGTTGCTAATTTCTTCATGTCTCTCGACCTGAGTTTCAAAATCTTGATTTTTTAATTACATATCATAGCTAGCGTTGTTAGCTTCGATGCACATGTCTGAACATAAGAATCCGATATCACACGAGCCAGGTATGAACTTTTTAATTCCATCACGGGCTCTTCTTCACTCCCTCCTCAAAGTTGCTAATTTCTTCATGTCTCTCGACCTGAGTTTCAAAACCTTGATTTTTTAATTCCATATCATAGCTAGCGTTGTTAGCTTCGATACGCATGTTTGAACACAAAAATCCGATATCACACGAGCCAGGTATGAACATTTTAATTTACTCACTGGCTCTTCTCAAGTCCCTACTCAAATTTGCTAATTTCGTTGTGTCTCTTGACCTGAGTTTCAGAATCTTGATTTTTTAATTCCATATCATAGCTAGCGTTGTTAGCTTCGATGCGCATGTTTGAACACAAGAATCCGATATCACACGAGCCAGGTATGAACATTTTAATTCACTCACGTGCTCTTCTTAACTCCCTCCTCAAAGTTGCTAATTTCTTCATGTCTCTCGACCTGAGTTTCAAAATCTTGATTTTTTAATTCCATATCATAGCTAGTGTTGTTAGCTTCGATACGCATGTTTGAACACAAAAATCCGATATCATACGTGCCAGGTATGAACATTTTAATTCACTCACGGGCTCTTCTCAAGTCCCTACTCAAATTTGCTAATTTCGTTGTGTCTCTTGACCTGAGTTTCAGAATCTTGATTTTTTAATTCCATATCATAGCTAGCGTTGTTAGCTTCGATGCGCATGTTTGAACACAAGAATCCGATATCACACGAGCCAGGTATGAACATTTTAATTCACTCACGTGCTCTTCTTAACTCCCTCCTGAAAGTTGCTAATTTCTTCATGTCTCTCGACCTGAGTTTCAAAATCTTGATTTTTTAATTCCATATCATAGCTAGTGTTGTTAGCTTCGATACGCATGTTTGGACACAAAAATCCATATCACACGAGCCAGGTATGACTATTTTAATTGACTCACGGGCTCTTCTCAAGTCCGTAATCAAAGTTGCTAATTTCTTCATGTCTCTCGACTTGGGTTTTAAAATCTTGATTTTTTAATTCCATATCATAGCTAGCGTTGTTAGCTTCGATGCGCATGTATGAACACAAAAATCCGATATCACAAGAGCCAGGTATGACCATTTTAATTGACTCACCGGCTCTTCTTAACTCCCTCCTCAAAGTTGCTAATTTCTTCATGTCTCTCGACCTGAGTTTCAAAATCTTGATTTTTTAATTCCATATCATAGCTAGTGTTGTTAGCTTCGATACGCATGTTTGGACACAAAAATCTGATATCACACGAGCCAGGTATGACTATTTTAATTGACTCACGGGCTCTTCTCAAGTCCGTAATCAAAGTTGCTAATTTCTTCATGTCTCTCGACTTGTGTTTTAAAATCTTGATTTTTTAATTCCATATCATAGCTAGTGTTGTTAGCTTCGATGCGCATGTTTGAACACAAAAATCCGATATCACACGAGCCAGGTATGAACCTTTTAATTCACTCACGGGCTCTTCTTAACTCCCTACTCAAAGTTGCTAATTACTTCATGTCTCTGGACCTGAGTTTCAAAATCTTGATTTTTTAATTCCATATCATAGCTAGCGTTGTTAACTTCGATACGCATGTTTGAACACAAAAATCCGATATCACACGAGCCAGGTATGAACCTTTTAATTCACTCACGGGCTCTTCTTAACTCCCTCCTCAAAGTTGCTAATTACTTCATGTCTCTCGACCTGATTTTCAAAATCTTGATTTTTTAATTACATATCATAGCTAGCGTTGTTAGCTTCGATACGCATGTTTGAACACAAAAATCCGATATCACACAAGCCAGTTATGAACATTTTAATTTACTCACGGGCTCTTCTTAACTCCCTACTCAAATTTGCTAATTTCTTCATGTCTCTCGACCTGAGTTTCAAAACCTTGATTTTTTAATTCCATATCATAGCTAGCGTTGTTAGCTTCGATGCGCATGTTTGAACACAAAAATCCGATATCACAAGAGCCAGGTATGAACATTTTAATTCACTCACGTGCTCTTCTTAACTCCCTCCTCAAAGTTGCTAATTTCTTCATGTCTCTCGACCTGAGTTTCAAAATCTTGATTTTTTAATTCCATATCATAGCTAGTGTTGTTAGCTTCGATACGCATGTTTGAACACAAAAATCCGATATCACACGAGCCAGGTATGAACATTTTAATTTACTCACGGGCTCTTCTTAACTCCCTACTCAAATTTGCTAATTTCGTCATGTCTCTCGACCTGAGTTTCAGAATCTTGATTTTTTAATTCCATATCATAGCTAGTGTTGTTACCTTCGATACGCATGTTTGAACACAAAAATCCGATATCACACGAGCCAGGTATGAACATTTTAATTTACTCACGGGCTCTTCTCAAGTCCCTACTCAAAGTTGCTAATTTCTTCATGTCTCTCGACCTGAGTTTCAAAATCTTGATTTTTTAAGTCCATATCATAGCTAGCATTGTTAGCTTCGATACCAATGTTTGAACACAAAAATCCCATATCACATGAGCAAGGTATGACCATTTTAATTGACTCGCGGGCTCTTCTCAAGTCCCTAATCAAGGTTGCTAATTTCTTCATGTCTCTCGACCTAAGTTTCAAAATCTTGATTTTCTAATTCCATATCATAGCTAGCGTTGTTAGCTTCGATGCGCATGTTTGAACACAAGAATCCGATATCACGCGAGCCAGGTATGAACATTTTAATTCACTCACGTGCTCTTCTTAACTCCCTCCTCAAAGTTGCTAATTTCTTCATGTCTCTCGACCTGAGTTTCAAAACCTTGATTATTTAATTCGATATCATATCTAGGGTTATTAGCTTCGATACGCATGTTTGAACACAAAAATCCGATATCACACGAGCCAGCTATGAACATTTTAATTCACTCACGGGCTCTTCTTAACTGCCTCCTCAAAGTTGCTAATTTCTTCATGTCTCTTGACCTGAGTTTCAGAATCTTGATTTTTTAATTCCATATCATAGCTAGCGTTGTTAGCTTCGATGCGCATGTTTGAACACAAAAATCCGATATCACAAGAGCCAGGTATGAACATTTTAATTCACTCACGTGCTCTTCTTAACTCCCTCCTCAAAGTTGCTAATTTCTTCATGTCTCTCGACCTGAGTTTCAAAATCTTGATTTTTTAATTCCATATCATAGCTAGTGTTGTTAGCTTCGATATGCATGTTTGAACACAAAAATCCGATATCACACGAGCCAGGTATGAACATTTTAATTGACTAACGATTTCGTCTCAAGTCCCTCCTCAAAGTTGCTAATTTCTTCATGTCTCTCGACCTGAGTTTCAAATCCTTGATTTTTTAATTCCATATCATAGCTAGCGTTGTTAGCTTCGATGCGCATGTATGAACACAAAAATCCGATATCACAAGAGCCAGGTATGACCATTTTAATTGACTCACGGGCTCTTCTTAACTCCCTCCTCAAAGTTGCTAATTTCTTCATGTCTCTCGACCTGAGTTTCAAAATCTTGATTTTTTAATTCCATATCATAGCTAGTGTTGTTAGCTTCGATACGCATGTTTGGACACAAAAATCCGATATCACACGAGCCAGGTATGACTATTTTAATTGACTCACGGGCTCTTCTCAAGTCCGTAATCAAAGTTGCTAATTTCTTCATGTCTCTCGACTTGGGTTTTAAAATCTTGATTTTTTAATTCCATATCATAGCTAGTGTTGTTAGCTTCGATGCGCATGTTTGAACACAAAAATCCGATATCACACGAGCCAGGTATGAACCTTTTAATTCACTCACGGGCTCTTCTTAACTCCCTACTCAAAGTTGCTAATTACTTCATGTCTCTGGACCTGAGTTTCAAAATCTTGATTTTTTAATTCCATATCATAGCTAGCGTTGTTAACTTCGATACGCATGTTTGAACACAAAAATCCGATATCACACGAGCCAGGTATGAACCTTTTAATTCACTCACGGCACTTCTTCACTCCCTCCTCAAAGTTGCTAATTTCTTCATGTCTCTCGACCTAAGTTTCAAAATCTTGATTTTTTAATTCCATATCATAGCTAGCGTTGTTAGCTTCGATACGCATGTTTGAACACAAGAATCCGATATCACACGAGCCAGGTATGAACATTTTAATTCACTCATGGGCTCTTCTTAACTCCCTCCTCAAAGTTGCTAATTTCTTCATGTCTCTCGACCTGAGTTTCAAAATCTTGATTTTTTAATTACATATCATAGCTAGCGTTGTTAGCTTCGATGCACATGTCTGAACATAAGAATCCGATATCACACGAGCCAGGTATGAACTTTTTAATTCCATCACGGGCTCTTCTTCACTCCCTCCTCAAAGTTGCTAATTTCTTCATGTCTCTCGACCTGAGTTTCAAAACCTTGATTTTTTAATTCCATATCATAGCTAGCGTTGTTAGCTTCGATACGCATGTTTGAACACAAAAATCCGATATCACACGAGCCAGGTATGAACATTTTAATTTACTCACTGGCTCTTCTCAAGTCCCTACTCAAATTTGCTAATTTCGTTGTGTCTCTTGACCTGAGTTTCAGAATCTTGATTTTTTAATTCCATATCATAGCTAGCGTTGTTAGCTTCGATGCGCATGTTTGAACACAAGAATCCGATATCACACGAGCCAGGTATGAACATTTTAATTCACTCACGTGCTCTTCTTAACTCCCTCCTCAAAGTTGCTAATTTCTTCATGTCTCTCGACCTGAGTTTCAAAATCTTGATTTTTTAATTCCATATCATAGCTAGTGTTGTTAGCTTCGATACGCATGTTTGAACACAAAAATCCGATATCATACGTGCCAGGTATGAACATTTTAATTCACTCACGGGCTCTTCTCAAGTCCCTACTCAAATTTGCTAATTTCGTTGTGTCTCTTGACCTGAGTTTCAGAATCTTGATTTTTTAATTCCATATCATAGCTAGCGTTGTTAGCTTCGATGCGCATGTTTGAACACAAGAATCCGATATCACACGAGCCAGGTATGAACATTTTAATTCACTCACGTGCTCTTCTTAACTCCCTCCTCAAAGTTGCTAATTTCTTCATGTCTCTCGACCTGAGTTTCAAAATCTTGATTTTTTAATTCCATATCATAGCTAGTGTTGTTAGCTTCGATACGCATGTTTGGACACAAAAATCCATATCACACGAGCCAGGTATGACTATTTTAATTGACTCACGGGCTCTTCTCAAGTCCGTAATCAAAGTTGCTAATTTCTTCATGTCTCTCGACTTGGGTTTTAAAATCTTGATTTTTTAATTCCATATCATAGCTAGCGTTGTTAGCTTCGATGCGCATGTATGAACACAAAAATCCGATATCACAAGAGCCAGGTATGACCATTTTAATTGACTCACCGGCTCTTCTTAACTCCCTCCTCAAAGTTGCTAATTTCTTCATGTCTCTCGACCTGAGTTTCAAAATCTTGATTTTTTAATTCCATATCATAGCTAGTGTTGTTAGCTTCGATACGCATGTTTGGACACAAAAATCTGATATCACACGAGCCAGGTATGACTATTTTAATTGACTCACGGGCTCTTCTCAAGTCCGTAATCAAAGTTGCTAATTTCTTCATGTCTCTCGACTTGTGTTTTAAAATCTTGATTTTTTAATTCCATATCATAGCTAGTGTTGTTAGCTTCGATGCGCATGTTTGAACACAAAAATCCGATATCACACGAGCCAGGTATGAACCTTTTAATTCACTCACGGGCTCTTCTTAACTCCCTACTCAAAGTTGCTAATTACTTCATGTCTCTGGACCTGAGTTTCAAAATCTTGATTTTTTAATTCCATATCATAGCTAGCGTTGTTAACTTCGATACGCATGTTTGAACACAAAAATCCGATATCACACGAGCCAGGTATGAACCTTTTAATTCACTCACGGGCTCTTCTTAACTCCCTCCTCAAAGTTGCTAATTACTTCATGTCTCTCGACCTGATTTTCAAAATCTTGATTTTTTAATTACATATCATAGCTAGCGTTGTTAGCTTCGATACGCATGTTTGAACACAAAAATCCGATATCACACAAGCCAGTTATGAACATTTTAATTTACTCACGGGCTCTTCTTAACTCCCTACTCAAATTTGCTAATTTCTTCATGTCTCTCGACCTGAGTTTCAAAACCTTGATTTTTTAATTCCATATCATAGCTAGCGTTGTTAGCTTCGATGCGCATGTTTGAACACAAAAATCCGATATCACAAGAGCCAGGTATGAACATTTTAATTCACTCACGTGCTCTTCTTAACTCCCTCCTCAAAGTTGCTAATTTCTTCATGTCTCTCGACCTGAGTTTCAAAATCTTGATTTTTTAATTCCATATCATAGCTAGTGTTGTTAGCTTCGATACGCATGTTTGAACACAAAAATCCGATATCACACGAGCCAGGTATGAACATTTTAGTTGACTAACGATCTCGTCTCAAGTCCCTCCTCAAAGTTGCTAATTTCTTCATGTCTCTCGACCTGAGTTTCAAAATCTTGATTTTTTAATTCCATATCATAGCTAGCGTTGTTAGCTTCGATACGCATGTTTGAACACAAAAATCCGATATCACAAGAGCCAGGTATGACCATTTTAATTGACTCGCGGGCTCTTCTCAAGTCCGTAATCAAAGTTGCTAATTTCTTCATGTCTCTCGACCTGAGTTTCAAAATCTTTATTTTTTAATTCTATATCATAGCTAGCGTTGTTACCTTCGATGCACATGTCTGAACAGAAGAATCCGATATCACACGAGCAAGGTATGAACTTTTTAATTCCATCACGGGCTCTTCTTAACTCCCTCCTCAAAGTTGCTAATTTCTTCATGTCTCTCGACCTGAGTTTCAAAATCTTGATTTTTTAATTCCATATCATAGCTAGCGTTGTTAGCTTCGATATGCAGGTTTGGACACAAAAATACGATATCACACGAGCCAGGTATGACTATTTTAATTCACTCACGGGCTCTTCTCAAGTCCGTAATCAAAGTTGCTAATTTCTTCATGTCTCTCGACTTGAGTTTCAAAATCTTGATTTTTTAATTCGATATTATAGCTAGCGTTGTTAGCTTCGATACGCATGTTTGAACACAAAAATCCGATATCACACGAGCCAGGTATGAACATTTTAATTTACTCACTGGCTCTTCTCAAGTCCCTACTCAAATTTGCTAATTTCGTCATGTCTCTCAACCTGAGTTTCAAAATCTTGATTTTTTAATTCCATATCATAGCTAGTGTTGTTAGCTTCGATACGCATGTTTGAACACAAAAATCCGATATCATACGTGCCAGGTATGAACATTTTAATTCACTCACGGGCTCTTCTCAAGTCCCTAATCAAAGTGGCTCCTCAAAGTTGCTAAATTCTGCATGTCTGTCGACCTGAGTTTCAAAATCTTGATTTTTTAAGTCCATATCATAGCTAGCATTGTTAGCTTCGATACGCATGTTTGAACACAAAAATCCGATATCACATGAGCCAGGTATGACCATTTTAATTGACTCGCGGGCTCTTCTCAAGTCCCTAATCAAAGTTGCTAATTTCTTCATGTCTCTCGACCTAAGTTTCAAAATCTTGATTTTTTAATTCCATATCATAGCTAGCGTTGTTAGCTTCAATGCGCATGTTTGAACACAAGAATCCGATATCACACGAGCCAGGTATGAACATTTTAATTCACTCACGTGCTCTTCTTAACTCCCCCCTCAAAGTTGCTAATTTCTTCATGTCTGTCGACCTGAGTTTCAAAATCTTGATTTTTTAATTCCATATCATAGCTAGCGTTGTTAGCTTCGATGCACATGTCTGAACATAAGAATCCGATATCACACGAGCCAGGTTTGAACTTTTTAATTCCATCACGGGCTCTTCTTCACTCCCTCCTCAAAGTTGCTAATTTCTTCATGTCTCTCGACCTGAGTTTCAAATCCTTGATTTTTTAATTCCATATCATAGCTAGCGTTGTTAGTTTCGATGCGCATGTTTGAACACAAAAATCCGATATCACAAGAGCCAGGTATGACCATTTTAATTGACTCACGGGCTCTTCTTAACTGCCTCCTCAAAGTTGCTAATTTCTTCATGTCTCTCGACCTGAGTTTCAAAATCTTGATTTTTTAATTCCATATCATAGCTAGTGTTGTTAGCTTCGATACGCATGTTTGGACACAAAAATCCGATATCACACGAGCCAGGTATGACTATTTTAATTGACTCACGGGCTCTTCTCAAGTCCGTAATCAAAGTTGCTAATTTCTTCATGTCTCTCGACTTGGGTTTTAAAATCTTGATTTTTTAATTCCATATCATAGCTAGCGTTGTTAGCTTCGATGCGCATGTATGAACACAAAAATCCGATATCACAAGAGCCAGGTATGACCATTTTAATTGACTCGCGGGCTCTTCTCAAGTCCCTAATCAAGGTTGCTAATTTCTTCATGTCTCTCGACCTAAGTTTCAAAATCTTGATTTTTTAATTCCATATCATAGCTAGCGTTGTTAGCTTCGATGCGCATGTTTGAACACAAGAATCCGATATCACGCGAGCCAGGTATGAACATTTTAATTCACTCACGTGCTCTTCTTAACTCCCTCCTCAAAGTTGCTAATTTCTTCATGTCTCTCGACCTGAGTTTCAAAATCTTGCTTTTTTAATTCCATATCATAGCTAGCGTTGTTAGCTTCGATACGCATGTTTGAACACAAAAATCCGATATCACACGAGCCAGGTATGAACATTTTAATTTACTCACTGGCTCTTCTCAAGTCCCTACTCAAATTTGTTAATTTCGTTGTGTCTCTTGACCTGAGTTTCAGAATCTTGATTTTTTAATTCCATATCATAGCTAGCGTTGTTAACTTCGATACGCATGTTTGAACACAAAAATCCGATATCACACGAGCCAGGTATGAACCTTTTAATTCACTCACGGGCTCTTCTTAACTCCCTCCTCAAAGTTGCTAATTACTTCATGTCTCTCGACCTGATTTTCAAAATCTTGATTTTTTAATTACATATCATAGCTAGCGTTGTTAGCTTCGATACGCATGTTTGAACACAAAAATCCGATATCACACGAGCCAGTTATGAACATTTTAATTTACTCACGGGCTCTTCTTAACTCCCTACTCAAATTTGCTAATTTCTTCATGTCTCTCGACCTGAGTTTCAAAACCTTGATTTTTTAATTCCATATCATAGCTAGCGTTGTTAGCTTCGATGCGCATGTTTGAACACAAAAATCCGATATCACAAGAGCCAGGTATGAACATTTTAATTCACTCACGTGCTCTTCTTAACTCCCTCCTCAAAGTTGCTAATTTCTTCATGTCTCTCGACCTGAGTTTCAAAATCTTGATTTTTTAATTCCATATCATAGCTCGTGTTGTTAGCTTCGATACGCATGTTTGAACACAAAAATCCGATATCACACGAGCCAGGTATGAACATTTTAGTTGACTAACGATCTCGTCTCAAGTCCCTCCTCAAAGTTGCTAATTTCTTCATGTCTCTCGACCTGAGTTTCAAAATCTTGATTTTTTAATTCCATATCATAGCTAGCGTTGTTAGCTTCGATACGCATGTTTGAACACAAAAATCCGATATCACAAGAGCCAGGTATGACCATTTTAATTGACTCGCGGGCTCTTCTCAAGTCCGTAATCAAAGTTGCTAATTTCTTCATGTCTCTCGACCTGAGTTTCAAAATCTTTATTTTTTAATTCTATATCATAGCTAGCGTTGTTACCTTCGATGCACATGTCTGAACAGAAGAATCCGATATCACACGAGCAAGGTATGAACTTTTTAATTCCATCACGGGCTCTTCTTAACTCCCTCCTCAAAGTTGCTAATTTCTTCATGTCTCTCGACCTGAGTTTCAAAATCTTGATTTTTTAATTCCATATCATAGCTAGCGTTGTTAGCTTCGATATGCAGGTTTGGACACAAAAATACGATATCACACGAGCCAGGTATGACTATTTTAATTCACTCACGGGCTCTTCTCAAGTCCGTAATCAAAGTTGCTAATTTCTTCATGTCTCTCGACTTGAGTTTCAAAATCTTGATTTTTTAATTCGATATTATAGCTAGCGTTGTTAGCTTCGATACGCATGTTTGAACACAAAAATCCGATATCACACGAGCCAGGTATGAACATTTTAATTTACTCACTGGCTCTTCTCAAGTCCCTACTCAAATTTGCTAATTTCGTCATGTCTCTCAACCTGAGTTTCAAAATCTTGATTTTTTAATTCCATATCATAGCTAGTGTTGTTAGCTTCGATACGCATGTTTGAACACAAAAATCCGATATCATACGTGCCAGGTATGAACATTTTAATTCACTCACGGGCTCTTCTCAAGTCCCTAATCAAAGTGGCTCCTCAAAGTTGCTAAATTCTGCATGTCTGTCGACCTGAGTTTCAAAATCTTGATTTTTTAAGTCCATATCATAGCTAGCATTGTTAGCTTCGATACGCATGTTTGAACACAAAAATCCGATATCACCTGAGCCAGGTATGACCATTTTAATTGACTCGCGGGCTCTTCTCAAGTCCCTAATCAAAGTTGCTAATTTCTTCATGTCTCTCGACCTAAGTTTCAAAATCTTGATTTTTTAATTCCATATCATAGCTAGCGTTGTTAGCTTCAATGCGCATGTTTGAACACAAGAATCCGATATCACACGAGCCAGGTATGAACATTTTAATTCACTCACGTGCTCTTCTTAACTCCCCCCTCAAAGTTGCTAATTTCTTCATGTCTGTCGACCTGAGTTTCAAAATCTTGATTTTTTAATTCCATATCATAGCTAGCGTTGTTAGCTTCGATGCACATGTCTGAACATAAGAATCCGATATCACACGAGCCAGGTTTGAACTTTTTAATTCCATCACGGGCTCTTCTTCACTCCCTCCTCAAAGTTGCTAATTTCTTCATGTCTCTCGACCTGAGTTTCAAATCCTTGATTTTTTAATTCCATATCATAGCTAGCGTTGTTAGTTTCGATGCGCATGTTTGAACACAAAAATCCGATATCACAAGAGCCAGGTATGACCATTTTAATTGACTCACGGGCTCTTCTTAACTGCCTCCTCAAAGTTGCTAATTTCTTCATGTCTCTCGACCTGAGTTTCAAAATCTTGATTTTTTAATTCCATATCATAGCTAGTGTTGTTAGCTTCGATACGCATGTTTGGACACAAAAATCCGATATCACACGAGCCAGGTATGACTATTTTAATTGACTCACGGGCTCTTCTCAAGTCCGTAATCAAAGTTGCTAATTTCTTCATGTCTCTCGACTTGGGTTTTAAAATCTTGATTTTTTAATTCCATATCATAGCTAGCGTTGTTAGCTTCGATGCGCATGTATGAACACAAAAATCCGATATCACAAGAGCCAGGTATGACCATTTTAATTGACTCGCGGGCTCTTCTCAAGTCCCTAATCAAGGTTGCTAATTTCTTCATGTCTCTCGACCTAAGTTTCAAAATCTTGATTTTTTAATTCCATATCATAGCTAGCGTTGTTAGCTTCGATGCGCATGTTTGAACACAAGAATCCGATATCACGCGAGCCAGGTATGAACATTTTAATTCACTCACGTGCTCTTCTTAACTCCCTCCTCAAAGTTGCTAATTTCTTCATGTCTCTCGACCTGAGTTTCAAAATCTTGCTTTTTTAATTCCATATCATAGCTAGCGTTGTTAGCTTCGATACGCATGTTTGAACACAAAAATCCGATATCACACGAGCCAGGTATGAACATTTTAATTTACTCACTGGCTCTTCTCAAGTCCCTACTCAAATTTGCTAATTTCGTTGTGTCTCTTGACCTGAGTTTCAGAATCTTGATTTTTTAATTCCATATCATAGCTAGCGTTGTTAACTTCGATACGCATGTTTGAACACAAAAATCCGATATCACACGAGCCAGGTATGAACCTTTTAATTCACTCACGGGCTCTTCTTAACTCCCTCCTCAAAGTTGCTAATTACTTCATGTCTCTCGACCTGATTTTCAAAATCTTGATTTTTTAATTACATATCATAGCTAGCGTTGTTAGCTTCGATACGCATGTTTGAACACAAAAATCCGATATCACACGAGCCAGTTATGAACATTTTAATTTACTCACGGGCTCTTCTTAACTCCCTACTCAAATTTGCTAATTTCTTCATGTCTCTCGACCTGAGTTTCAAAACCTTGATTTTTTAATTCCATATCATAGCTAGCGTTGTTAGCTTCGATGCGCATGTTTGAACACAAAAATCCGATATCACAAGAGCCAGGTATGAACATTTTAATTCACTCACGTGCTCTTCTTAACTCCCTCCTCAAAGTTGCTAATTTCTTCATGTCTCTCGACCTGAGTTTCAAAATCTTGATTTTTTAATTCCATATCATAGCTAGTGTTGTTAGCTTCGATACGCATGTTTGAACACAAAAATCCGATATCACACGAGCCAGGTATGAACATTTTAGTTGACTAACGATCTCGTCTCAAGTCCCTCCTCAAAGTTGCTAATTTCTTCATGTCTCTCGACCTGAGTTTCAAAATCTTGATTTTTTAATTCCATATCATAGCTAGCGTTGTTAGCTTCGATACGCATGTTTGAACACAAAAATCCGATATCACAAGAGCCAGGTATGACCATTTTAATTGACTGGCGGGCTCTTCTCAAGTCCGTAATCAAAGTTGCTAATTTCTTCATGTCTCTCGACCTGAGTTTCAAAATATTTATTTTTTAATTCTATATCATAGCTAGCGTTGTTACCTTCGATGCACATGTCTGAACAGAAGAATCCGATATCACACGAGCAAGGTATGAACTTTTTAATTCCATCACGGGCTCTTCTTAACTCCCTCCTCAAAGTTGCTAATTTCTTCATGTCTCTCGACCTGAGTTTCAAAATCTTGATTTTTTAATTCCATATCATAGCTAGCGTTGTTAGCTTCGATATGCAGGTTTGGACACAAAAATACGATATCACACGAGCCAGGTATGACTATTTTAATTCACTCACGGGCTCTTCTCAAGTCCGTAATCAAAGTTGCTAATTTCTTCATGTCTCTCGACTTGAGTTTCAAAATCTTGATTTTTTAATTCGATATTATAGCTAGCGTTGTTAGCTTCGATACGCATGTTTGAACACAAAAATCCGATATCACACGAGCCAGGTATGAACATTTTAATTTACTCACTAGCTCTTCTCAAGTCCCTACTCAAATTTGCTAATTTCGTCATGTCTCTCGACCTGAGTTTCAGAATCTTGATTTTTTAATTCCATATCATAGCTAGCGTTGTTGGCTTCGATGCGCATGTTTGAACACAAGAATCCGATATCACACGAGCCAGGTATGAACATTTTAATTCACTCACGTGCTCCTCTTAACTCCCTCCTCAAAGTTGCTAATTTCTTCATGTCTCTCGACCTGAGTTTCAAAATCTTGATTTTTTAATTCCATATCATAGCTAGTGTTGTTAGCTTCAATACGCATGTTTGGACACAAAAATCCGATATCACACGAGCCAGGTATGACCATTTTAATTGGCTCGGGGCTCTTCTCAAGTCCCTAATCAAAGTTGCTAATTTCTTCATGTCTCTCGACCTAAGTTTCAAAATCTTGATTTTTTAATTCCATATCATAGCTAGCGTTGTTAGCTTCGATGCGCATGTTTGAACACAAGAATCCATTATCACACGAGCCAGGTATGAACATTTTAATTCACTCACGTGCTCTTCTTAACTCCCTCCTCAAAGTTGCTAATTTCTTCATGTCTCTCGACCTGAGTTTCAAAAAATCCGATATCACACGAGCCAGGTATGACTATTTTAATTCACTCACGGGCTCTTCTCAATTCCGTAATCAAAGTTGCTAATTACTTCATGTCTCTCGACTTGGGTTTTAAAATCTTGATTTCTTAATTCCATATCATAGCTAGTGTTGTTAGCTTCGATGCGCATGTTTGAACACAAAAATCCGATATCACACGAGCCAGGTATGAACCTTTTAATTCACTCACGGGCTCTTCTTAACTCCCTCCTCAAAGTTGCTAATTACTTCATGTCTCTCGACCTGATTTTCAAAATCTTGATTTTTTAATTCTATATCATAGCTAGCGTTGTTAGCTTCGATGCACATGTCTGAACATAAGAATCCGATATCACACGAGCCAGGTTTGAACTTTTTAATTCCATCACGGGCTCTTCTTCACTCCCTCCTCAAAGTTTCTAATTTCTTCATATCTCTCGACCTGAGTTTCAAAACCTTGATTTTTTAATTCCATATCATAGCTAGCGTTGTTAGCTTCGATACGCATGTTTGGACACAAGAATCCGATATCACACGAGCCAGGTATAAACATTTTAATTCACTCACGTGCTCTTCTTAACTCCCTCCTCAAAGTTGCTACTTTCTTCATGTCTCTCGACCTGAGTTTCAAAATCTTGATTTTTTAATTCCATATCATAGCTAGTGTTGTTAGCTTCAATACGCATGTTTGGACACAAAAATCCGATATCACACGAGCCAGGTATGACTATTTTAATTCACTCACGGCCTCTTCGCAAGTCCGTAATCAAAGTTGCTAATTTCTTCATGTCTGTCGACCTGAGTTTCAAAATCTTGATTTTTTAATTCCATTTCATAGCTAGCGTTGTTAGCTTCGATGCACATGTCTAAACATAAGAATCCGATATCACACGAGCCAGGTTTGAACTTTTTAATTCCATCACGGGCTCTTCTTCACTCCCTCCTCAAAGTTGCTAATTTCTTCATGTCTCTCGACCTGAGTTTCAAAACCTTGATTTTTTAATTCCATATCATAGCTAGCGTTTTTAGCTTCGATGCGCATGTATGAAAACAAAAATCCGATATCACAAGAACCAGGTATGACCATTTTAATTGACTCACGGGCTCTTCTTAACTCCCTCCTCAAAGTTGCTAATTTCTTCATGTCTCTCGACCTGAGTTTCAAAATCTTGATTTTTTAATTCCATATCATAGCTAGTGTTGTTAGCTTCGATACGCATGTTTGGACACAAAAATCCGATATCACACGAGCCAGGTATGACTATTTTAATTGACTCACGGGCTCTTCTCAAGTCCGTAATCAAAGTTGCTAATTTCTTCATGTCTCTCGACTTGGGTTTTAAAATCTTGATTTTTCAATTCCATATCATAGCTAGTGTTGTTAGCTTCGATGAGCATGTTTGAACACAAAAATCTGATATCACACGAGCCAGGTATGAACCTTTTAATTCACTCACGGGCTCTTCTTAACTCCCTACTCAAAGTTGCTAATTTCTTCATGTCTCTCGACCTGAGTTTCAAAATCTTGATTTTTTAAGTCCATATCATAGCTAGCATTGTTAGCTTCGATACGCATGTTTGAACACAAAAATCCGATATCACATGAGCCAGGTATGACCATTTTAATTGACTCGGGGCTCTTCTCAAGTCCCTAATCAAAGTTGCTAATTTCTTCATGTCTCTCGACCTAAGTTTCAAAATCTTGATTTTTTAATTCCATATCATAGCTAGCGTTGTTAGCTTCGATGCGCATCTTTGAACACAAGAATCCGATATCACACGAGCCAGGTATGAACATTTTAATTCACTCACGTGCTCTTCTTAACTCCCTCCTCAAAGTTGCTAATTTCTTCATGTCTCTCGACCTGAGTTTCAAAAAATCCGATATCACAAGAGCCAGGTATGACCATTTTAATTGACTCACGGGCTCTTCTTAACTGCCTCCTCAAAGTTGCTAATTTCTTCATGTCTCTCGACCTGAGTTTCAAAATCTTGATTTTTTAATTCCATATCATAGCTAGTGTTGTTAGCTTCGATACGCATGTTTGGACACAAAAATCCGATATCACACAAGCCAGGTATGACTATTTTAATTGACTCACGGGCTCTTGTCAAGTCCGTAATCAAAGTTGCTAATTTCTTCATGTCTCTCGACTTGGGTTTTAAAATCTTGATTTCTTAATTCCATATCATAGCTAGAGTTGTTAGCTTCGATGCGCATGTTTGAACACAAAAATCCGATATCACACGAGCCAGGTATGAACCTTTTAATTCACTCACGGGCTCTTCTTAACTCCCTCCTCAAAGTTGCTAATTACTTCATGTCTCTCGACCTGAGTTTCAAAATCTTGATTTTTTAATTCCATATCATAGCTAGCGTTGTTAGCTTCGATACGCATGTTTGAACACAAAAATCCGATGTCACACGAGCTAGGTATGAACATTTTAATTTACTCACGAGCTCTTCTCAAGTCCCTACTAAAATTTGCTAATTTCCTCATGTCTCTCGACCTGAGTTTCAGAATCTTGATTTTTTAATTCGATATCATAGCTAGCGTTTATAGCTTCGATATGCATTTTTCAACACAAAAATCCGATATCACACGAGCCACGTATGAACATTTTAGTTGACTAACAATCTCGTCTCAAGTCCCTCCTCAAATTTGCTAATTTCTTCATGTCTGTGGACCTGAGTTTCAAAATCTTGATTATTTAATTCGATATCATATCTAGCGTTATTAGCTTCGATACGCATGTTTGAACACAAAAATACGATATCACGCGAGCCAGCTATGAACATTTTAATTCACTCACGGGCCCTTCTTAACTGCCTCCTCAAAGTTGCTAATTTCTTCATGTCTCTCGACCTGAGTTTCAAAATCTTGATTTTTTAATTCCATATCATAGCTAGTGTTGTTAGCTTCGATACGCATGTTTGGACACAAAAATCCGATATCACACGAGCCAGGTATGACTATTTTAATTGACTCACGGGCTCTTCTCAAGTCCGTAATCAAAGTTGCTAATTTCTTCATGTCTCTCGACTTGGATTTTAAAATCTTGATTTTTTAATTCCATATCATAGCTAGAGTTCTTAGCTTCGATGCGCATGTTTGAACACAAAAATCCGATATCACACGAGCCAGGTATGAACCTTTTAATTCACTCACGGGCTCTTCTTAACTCCCTCCTCAAAGTTGCTAATTACTTCATGTCTCTCGACCTGAGTTTCAAAATCTTGATTTTTTAATTCCATATCATAGCTAGCGTTGTTAGCTTCGATACGCATATTTGAACACAAAAATCCGATATCACACGAGCTAGGTATGAACATTTTAATTTACTCACGAGCTCTTCTCAAGTCCCTACTCAAATTTGCTAATTTGGTCATGTCTCTCGACCTGAGTTTCAGAATCTTGATTTTTTAATTCGATATCATAGCTAGCGTTTATAGCTTCGATACGCATGTTTGAACACAAAAATCCGATATCACACGAGCTAGGTATGAATATTTTAGTTGACTAACGATCTCGTCTCAAATCCCTCCTCAAATTTGCTAATTTCTTCATGTCTGTGGACCTGAGTTTCAAAATCTTGATTATTTAATTCGATATCATATCTAGCGTTATTAGCTTCGATACGCATGTTTGAACACAAAAATACGATATCACGCGAGCCAGCTATGAACATTTTAATTCACTCACGGGCCCTTCTTAACTGCCTCCTCAAAGTTGCTAATTTCTTCATGTCTCTCGACCTGAGTTTCAAAATCTTGATTTTTTAATTCCATATCATAGCTAGCGTTGTTAGCTTCGATACGCATGTTTGAACACAAAAATACGATATCACAAGAGCCAGGTATGACCATTTTAATTGACTCGCGGGCTCTTCTCAAGTCCGTAATCAAAGTTGCTAATTTCTTCATGTCTCTCGAACTGAGTTTCAAAATCTTGATTTTTTAATTCTATATCATAGCTAGCGTTGTTACCTTCGATGCACATGTCTGAACAGAAGAATCCGATATCACACGAGCAAGGTATGAACATTTTAATTCACTCACGGGCTCTTCTTAACTCCCTCCTCAAAGTTGCTAATTTCTTCATGTCTCTCGACCTGAGTTTCAAAATCTTGATTTTTTAATTCCATATCATAGCTAGCGTTGTTAGCTTCGATATGCAGGTTTGGACACAAAAATACGATATCACACGAGCCAGGTATGACTATTTTAATTCACTCACGGGCTCTTCTCAAGTCCGTAATCAAAGTTGCTAATTTCTTCATGTCTCTCGACTTGAGTTTCAAAATCTTGATTTTTTAATTCCATATCATAGCTAGCATTGTTAGCTTCGATACGCATGTTTGAACACAAAAATCTGATATCACACGAGCCAGGTATGAACATTTTAATTTACTCACTGGCTCTTCTCAAGTCCCTACTCAAATTTGCTAATTTCGTCATGTCTCTCAACCTGAGTTTCAGAATCTTGATTTTTTAATTCCATATCATAGCTAGTGTTGTTAGCTTCGATACGCATGTTTGAACACAAAAATCCGATATCATACGTGCCAGGTATGAACATTTTAATTCACTCACGGGCTCTTCTCAAGTCCCTAATCAAAGTTGCTAATTTCTGCATGTCTCTCGACCTGAGTTTCAAAATCTTGATTTTTTAAGTCCATATCATAGCTAGCATTGTTAGCTTCGATACGCATGTTTGAACACAAAAATCCGATATCACATGAGCCAGGTATGACCATTTTAATTGACTCGCGGGCTCTTCTCAAGTCCCTAATCAAAGTTGCTAATTTCTTCATGTCTCTCGACCTAAGTTTCAAAATCTTGATTTTTTAATTCCATATCATAGCTAGCGTTGTTAACTTCGATGCCCATGTTTGAACACAAGAATCCGATATCACACGAGCCAGGTATGAACATTTTAATTCACTCACGTGCTCTTCTTAACTCCCTCCTCAAAGTTGCTAATTTCTTCATGTCTGTCGACCTGAGTTTCAAAGTCTTGATTTTTTAATTCCATATCATAGCTAGCGTTGTTAGCTTCGATGCACATGTCTGAACATAAGAATCCGATATCACACGAGCTAGGTTTGAACTTTTTAATTCCATCACGGGCTCTTCTTCACTCCCTCCTCAAAGTTGCGAATTTCTTCATGTCTCTCGACCTGAGTTTCAAAACCTTGATTTTTTAATTCCATATCATAGCTAGCGTTGTTAGCTTCGATGCGCATGTATGAACACAAAAATCCGATATCACAAGAGCCAGGTATGACCATTTTAATTGACTCACGGGCTCTTCTTAACTCCCTCCTCAAAGTTCCTAATTTCTTCATGTCTCTCAGCCTGAGTTTCAAAATCTTGATTTTTTAATTCCATATCATAGCTAGTGTTGTTAGCTTCGATACGCATGTTTGGACACAAAAATCCGATATCACACGAGCCAGGTATGACTATTTTAATTGACTTACGGGCTCTTCTCAAGTCCGTAATCAAAGTTGCTAATTTCTTCATGTCTCTCGACCTAAGTTTCAAAATCTTGATTTTTTAATTCCATATCATAGCTAGTGTTGTTAGCTTCGATGCGCATGTTTGAACACAAAAATCCGATATCACACGAGCCAGGTATGAACCTTTTAATTCACACACGGGCTCTTCTTAACTCCCTCCTCAAAGTTGCTAATTACTTCATGTCTCTCGACCTGATTTTCAAAATCTTGATTTTTTAATTCGATATCATAGCTAGCGTTGTTAGCTTCGATACGCATCTTTGAACAGAAAAATCCGATATCACACGAGCCAGGTATGAACATTTTAATTTACTCACGGGCTCTTCTTAACTCCCTACTCAAATTTGCTAATTTCGTCATGTCTCTCGACCTGAGTTTCAGAATCTTGATTTTTTAATTCCATATCATAGCTAGTGTTGTTAGCTTCGATACCAGGTTTGGACACAAAAATACGATATCACACGAGCCAGGTATGACTATTTCAATTCACTCACGGGCTCTTCTCAAGTCCCTACTCAAATTTGCTAATTTCGTCATGTCTCTCGACCTGAGTTTCAGAATCTTGATTTTTTAATTCCATATCATAGCTATCGTTGTTGGCTTCGATGCGCATGTTTAAACACAAGAATCCGATATCACACGAGCCAGGTATGAACATTTTAATTCACTCACGTGCTCCTCTCAACTCCCTCCTCAAAGTTGCTAATTTCTTCATGTCTCTCGACTTGAGTTTCAAAATCTTGATTTTTTAATTCCATATCATAGCTAGCGTTGTTAGCTTCGATACGCATGTTTGAACACAAAAATCCGATATCACACGAGCCAGGTATGAACATTTTAATTTACTCACTGGCTCTTCTCAAGTCCCTACTCAAATTTGCTAATTTCGTCATGTCTCTCAACCTGAGTTTCAGAATCTTGATTTTTTAATTCCATATCATAGCTAGTGTTGTTAGCTTCGATACGCATGTTTGAACACAAAAATCCGATATCATACGTGCCAAGCATGAACATTTTAATTCACTCACGGGCTCTTCTCAAGTCCCTAATCAAAGTTGCTAATTTCTTCATGTCTCTCGACCTAAGTTTCAAAATCTTGATTTTTTAATTCCATATCATAGCTAGCGTTGTTAGCTTCGATACGCATGTTTGAACACAAAAATCCGATATCACATGAGCCAGGTATGACCATTTTAATTGTCTCACGGGCTCTTCTCAAGTCCCTAATCAAAGTTGCTAATTTCTTCATGTCTCTCGACCTAAGTTTCAAAATCTTGATTTTTTAATTCCATATCATAGGTAGCGTTGTTAGCTTCGATGCGCATGTTTGAACACAAGAATCCGATATCACACGAGCCAGGTATGAACATTTTAATTCACTCACGTGCTCTTCTTAACTCCCTCCTCAAAGTTACTAATTTCTTCATGTCTTTCGACCTGCGTTTCAAAATCTTGAGTTTTTAATTCCATATCATAGATAGCGTTGTTAGCTTCGATGCACATGTCTGAACATAAGAATCCGATATCACACGAGCCAGGTATGAACTTTTTAATTCCATCACGGGCTCTTCTTCACTCCCTCCTCAAAGTTGCTAATTTCTTCATGTCTCTCGACCTGAGGTTCAAAACCTTGATTTTTTAATTCCATATCATAGCTAGAGTTGTTAGCTTCGATACGCATGTTTGAACACAAAAATCCGATATCACACGAGCCAGGTATGAACATTTTAATTTACTCACTGGCTCTTCTCAAGTCCCTACTCAAATTTGCTAATTTCGTCATGTCTCTCGTCCTGAGTTTCAGAATCTTGATTTTTTAATTCCATATCATAGCTAGCGTTGTTGGCTTCGATGCGCATGTTTGGACACAAAAATCCGATATCACACGAGCCAGGTATGACCATTTTAATTGACTCGGGGGTCTTCTGAAGTCCCTAATCAAAGTTGCTAATTTCTTCATGTCTCTCGACCTAAGTTTCAAAATCTTGATTTTTTAATTCCATATCATAGCTAGCGTTGTTAGCTTCGATGCGCATGTTTGAACACAAGAATCCGATATCACACGAGCCAGGTATGAACATTTTAATTCACTCACGTGCTCTTCTTAACTCCCTCCTCAAAGTTGCTAATTTCTTCATGTCTCTCGACCTGAGTTTCAAAAAATCCGATATCACAAGAGCCAGGTATGACCATTTTAATTGACTCACGGGCTCTTCTTAACTGCCTCCTCAAAGTTGCTAATTTCTTCATGTCTCTCGACCTGAGTTTCAAAATCTTGATTTTTTAATTCCATATCATAGCTAGTGTTGTTAGCTTCGATACGCATGTTTGGACACAAAAATCCGATATCACACGAGCCAGGTATGACTATTTTAATTGACTCACGGGCTCTTGTCAAGTTCGTAATCAAAGTTGCTAATTTCTTCATGTCTCTCGACTTGGGTTTTAAAATCTTGATTTGTTAATTCCATATCATAGCTAGAGTTGTTAGCTTCGATGCGCATGTTTGAACACAAAAATCCGATATCACACGAGCCAGGTATGAACCTTTTAATTCACTCAGGGGCTCTTCTTAACTCCCTCCTCAAAGTTGCTAATTACTTCATGTCTCTCGACCTGAGTTTCAAAATCTTGATTTTTTAATTCCATATCATAGCTAGCGTTGTTAGCTTCGATTCGCATGTTTGAACAGAAAAATCCGATATCACACGAGCTAGGTATGAACATTTTAATTTACTTACGAGCTCTTCTCAAGTCCCTACTCAAATTTGCTAATTTCGTCATGTCTCTCGACCTGAGTTTCAGAATCTTGATTTTTTAATTCGATATCATAGCTAGCGTTTATAGCTTCGATACGCATGTTTGAACACAAAAATCCGATATCACACGAGCCAGGTATAAACATTTTAGTTGACTAACGATCTCGTCTCAAGTCCCTCCTCAAATTTGCTAATTTCTTCATGTCTCTGGACCTGAGTTTCAAAATCTTGATTATTTAATTCGATAGCATATCTAGCGTTATTAGCTTCGATACGCATGTTTGAACACAAAAATCCGATATCACACGAGCCAGCTATGAACATTTTAATTCACTCACGGGCTCTTCTTAACTGCCTCCTCAAAGTTGCTAATTTCTTCATGTCTCTCGACCTGAGTTTCAAAATCTTGATTTTTTAAGTCCATATCATAGCTAGCATTGTTAGCTTCGATACGCATGTTTGAACACAAAAATCCGATATCACATGAGCCAGGTATGACCATTTTAATTGACTCGCGGGCTCTTCTCAAGTCCCTAATCAAAGTTGCTAATTTCTTCATGTCTCTCGACCTAAGTTTCAAAATCTTGATTTTTTAATTCCAGATCATAGCTAGCGTTGTTAACTTCGATGCCCATGTTTGAACACAAGAATCCGATATCACACGAGCCAGGTATGAACATTTTAATTCACTCACGTGCTCTTCTTAACTCCCTCCTCAAAGTTGCTAATTTCTTCATGTCTCTCGACCTGAGTTTCAAAGTCTTGATTTTTTAATTCCATATCATAGCTAGCGTTGTTAGCTTCGATATGCAGGTTTGGACACAAAAATACGATATCACACGAGCCAGGTATGACTATTTTAATTCACTCACGGGCTCTTCTCAAGTCCGTAATCAAAGTTGCTAATTTCTTCATGTCTCTCGATGTGAGTTTCAAAATCTTGATTTTTAATTCCATATCATAGTTAGCGTTGTTAGCTTCGATACGCATGTTTGAACACAAAAATCCGATATCACACGAGCCAGGTATGAACATTTTAATTTACTCACTGGCTCTTCTCAAGTCCCTACTCAAATTTGCTAATTTCGTCATGTCTCTCAACCTGAGTTTCAGAATCTTCATTTTTTAATTCCATATCATAGCTAGTGTTGTTAACTTCGATACGAATGTTCGAACACAAAAATCCGATATCATACGTGCCAGGTATGAACATTTTAATTCACTCACGGGCTCTTCTCAAGTCCCTACTCAAATTTGCTAATTTCGTCATGTCTCTCGTCCTGAGTTTCAGAATCTTGATTTTTTAATTCCATATCATAGCTAGCGTTGTTGGCTTCGATGCGCATGTTTGGACACAAAAATCCGATATCACACGAGCCAGGTATGACCATTTTAATTGACTCGGGGGTCTTCTGAAGTCCCTAATCAAAGTTGCTAATTTCTTCATGTCTCTCGACCTAAGTTTCAAAATCTTGATTTTTTAATTCCATATCATAGCTAGCGTTGTTAGCTTCGATGCGCATGTTTGAACACAAGAATCCGATATCACACGAGCCAGGTATGAACATTTTAATTCACTCACGTGCTCTTCTTAACTCCCTCCTCAAAGTTGCTAATTTCTTCATGTCTCTCGACCTGAGTTTCAAAAAATCCGATATCACAAGAGCCAGGTATGACCATTTTAATTGACTCACGGGCTCTTCTTAACTGCCTCCTCAAAGTTGCTAATTTCTTCATGTCTCTCGACCTGAGTTTCAAAATCTTGATTTTTTAATTCCATATCATAGCTAGTGTTGTTAGCTTCGATACGCATGTTTGGACACAAAAATCCGATATCACACGAGCCAGGTATGACTATTTTAATTGACTCACGGGCTCTTGTCAAGTTCGTAATCAAAGTTGCTAATTTCTTCATGTCTCTCGACTTGGGTTTTAAAATCTTGATTTGTTAATTCCATATCATAGCTAGAGTTGTTAGCTTCGATGCGCATGTTTGAACACAAAAATCCGATATCACACGAGCCAGGTATGAACCTTTTAATTCACTCAGGGGCTCTTCTTAACTCCCTCCTCAAAGTTGCTAATTACTTCATGTCTCTCGACCTGAGTTTCAAAATCTTGATTTTTTAATTCCATATCATAGCTAGCGTTGTTAGCTTCGATTCGCATGTTTGAACAGAAAAATCCGATATCACACGAGCTAGGTATGAACATTTTAATTTACTTACGAGCTCTTCTCAAGTCCCTACTCAAATTTGCTAATTTCGTCATGTCTCTCGACCTGAGTTTCAGAATCTTGATTTTTTAATTCGATATCATAGCTAGCGTTTATAGCTTCGATACGCATGTTTGAACACAAAAATCCGATATCACACGAGCCAGGTATAAACATTTTAGTTGACTAACGATCTCGTCTCAAGTCCCTCCTCAAATTTGCTAATTTCTTCATGTCTCTGGACCTGAGTTTCAAAATCTTGATTATTTAATTCGATAGCATATCTAGCGTTATTAGCTTCGATACGCATGTTTGAACACAAAAATCCGATATCACACGAGCCAGCTATGAACATTTTAATTCACTCACGGGCTCTTCTTAACTGCCTCCTCAAAGTTGCTAATTTCTTCATGTCTCTCGACCTGAGTTTCAAAATCTTGATTTTTTAAGTCCATATCATAGCTAGCATTGTTAGCTTCGATACGCATGTTTGAACACAAAAATCCGATATCACATGAGCCAGGTATGACCATTTTAATTGACTCGCGGGCTCTTCTCAAGTCCCTAATCAAAGTTGCTAATTTCTTCATGTCTCTCGACTTGGGTTTTAAAATCTTGATTTTTTAATTCCAGATCATAGCTAGCGTTGTTAACTTCGATGCCCATGTTTGAACACAAGAATCCGATATCACACGAGCCAGGTATGAACATTTTAATTCACTCACGTGCTCTTCTTAACTCCCTCCTCAAAGTTGCTAATTTCTTCATGTCTGTCGACCTGAGTTTCAAAGTCTTGATTTTTTAATTCCATATCATAGCTAGCGTTGTTAGCTTCGATATGCAGGTTTGGACACAAAAATACGATATCACACGAGCCAGGTATGACTATTTTAATTCACTCACGGGCTCTTCTCAAGTCCGTAATCAAAGTTGCTAATTTCTTCATGTCTCTCGATGTGAGTTTCAAAATCTTGATTTTTAATTCCATATCATAGTTAGCGTTGTTAGCTTCGATACGCATGTTTGAACACAAAAATCCGATATCACACGAGCCAGGTATGAACATTTTAATTTACTCACTGGCTCTTCTCAAGTCCCTACTCAAATTTGCTAATTTCGTCATGTCTCTCAACCTGAGTTTCAGAATCTTGATTTTTTAATTCCATATCATAGCTAGTGTTGTTAGCTTCGATACGAATGTTCGAACACAAAAATCCGATATCATACGTGCCAGGTATGAACATTTTAATTCACTCACGGGCTCTTCTCAAGTGCCTAATCAAAGTTGCTAATTTCTGCATGTCTCTCGACCTGAGTTTCAAAATCTTGATTTTTTAAGTCCATATCATAGCTAGCATTGTTAGCTTCGATACGCATGTTTGAACACAAAAATCCGATATCACACGAGCCAGGTATGAACCTTTTAATTCACTCACGGGCTCTTCTTAACTCCCTCCTCAAAGTTGCTAATTACTTCATGTCTCTCGACCTGAGTTTCAAAATCTTGATTTTTTAATTCCATATCATAGCTAGCGTTGTTAGCTTCGATACGCATGTTTGAACACAAGAATCTGATATCACAGGAGCCAGGTATGAACATTTTAATTCACTCACGTGCTCTTCTTAACTCCCTCCTCAAAGTTGCTAATTTCTTCATGTCTGTCGACCTGAGTTTCAAAATCTTGATTTTTTTATTCCATATCATAGGTAACGTTGCTAGCTTCGATGCACATGTCTGAACATAAGAATCCGATATCACACGAGCCAGGTTTGAACTTTTTAATTCCATCACGGGCTCTTCTTCACTCCCTCCTCAAAGTTGCTAATTTCTTCATGTCTCTCGACCTGAGTTTCAAAATCTTGATTTTTTAAGTCCATATCATAGCTAGCGTTGTTAGCTTCGATGCGCATGTTTGAACACAAAAATCCGATATCATAAGAGCCAGGTATGACCATTTTAATTGACTCACGGGCTCTTCTTAACTCCCTCCTCAAAGTTGCTAATGTCTTCATGTCTCTCGACCTGAGTGT
>NW_028230715.1:0-40207 GCF_043228905.1 Azolla caroliniana
AAGCATGAAACCCTCACTGACAAGGCTAGGGATTCGATTTGTTCATCTACTCAATGATAAAATCGGATTCATGGAAGATCACTTCATTTGCATCTCTCACAGGCTCTCCAAAAAACACAAAATGACATGTCTTCAAAGCATTTTCTACATGATTCTAGATATCCAAATACAAAATTTGAGGAACTTTGCAATTCAAAAAATACATGAAAACATGTAGTTCAGGGAATTATGATTGTAAAAAGGCATGAAAATTAATGCTCTGTTCATAATTTATCTAATCTTGATGAGTATGTCTAGCTGATTGCTACTTAGTTTTTACGTACAAAGCGAGAGAAAGAAAGATAGAATCACATCTTTTAAGAGATTAAAATGGCCTATAAGACCAAACAAGAGATTACATCTTCAAATGTCTCATCTTTGAGAGAGAATCTTGAGACAATTTGTGGTTGCAAAATCCTGTAGACTGTTTACATGGAGAGAGAGAAAGAGGGCCTTGAGACAAATATTGGGTTCAAAACTCGTATTTTTCTCCTGTACTAGTGGCTCAATGCCCCGGTATTAGTGTTCCATAGACTATGTGATCAAAATTTTGGATATTACACGTAACTTTCTGGCATAGCCTTCTCTTCAGTTGAATCATGATCAGATATTTTCTTGATATAGTAAAGCAGAGAAGGCATCCATGGGATGGGGTGGAAAGATAATGAGAAAGACTTGGATATTCGAGGTCAGAAAATCAGATGACATAAAAGGAAATGCAAAAGGTCAAACCCATACTCTTCTCGCTTCACTAGATTCTGTGACAGCGAAGTTCTGTGTATTTCATAGTAATTGTCTCAGACAGATTTTTATTAAGCTGTATTATGATCAGAAAATCCTTGTTACAGAGAGATAGCGACGGTGAATGTGGAATGGGGAGGCGATGATGACAAAAGGACACTACTTCATCACTCAACGTTAACAAAATTCTTTATACTCGCGCTCATATTCTTAGAACAAAGAGCATTTTCTTTAGTTAGAAAATGATTATATATACCTTTGCTAATCTACTAAAGCAAAGATGATATCATTTGTAAGAATGGCGATGCCATGGGATTTCAGAAATGGAAAAGAACGAAGAGTAAATAAGAAATCAGATGAGAGAGAAAACCTGTTAATCCTCAGCTTATATTCAGCTCAATTGCTTTCACTAGTTTACGTGACCAAGTTTGTGTTTAAGTGCTCAGAAAAATAATTTGCGTTTTTCTTCAGCTGAATAATTCCCGGAAATCCGCATTATTACTATTCGTTTAATAGAAGAATAATTAAGCAGTACGAAATTAGATGAGAAAGAAGAAGGAAAACCTGTCACTAAATGGTGTGCCTCTTCTTGGTCTTTAACGATGTAGAGAGGTAGACAGATTAGCAACCCAGGTAGACAATTCCATTCAAGCATGTCTCTTCAGCCTGTGTAAGATGAAGAGAGATAAACAAAAGGATTTAATTCATTGAAAACAACAAACAGAGAAAGAAAGTGATAAATATTTTGGAAAGTATAGAAACTGATCGGTTCGAGAGAGAACAAGAATATTTTGCAAGGAATGCGAGGTCGTGATCGATCAGATTACAGAAACTAAATATATGATGAGACAGTAAAGAAGCGGTTAGTTAAGTCCGATATGAAGATGGAGGAGGGGGAAAAGGAAGAAGGCAAGTACCGGGATGAAGGGACGAAGCTCGTTCGGCATGACCTGAGAAACAGCGATGGAGATTGAAAATTAAAATTACAGATGAGAGAGGAGGCAGACAGAGTGAAGAAAAGATGGCGAGCTTCAATAGCGACCGAGAGAGAGAGAGAGAGAGAGAGATGGACATGAGCATGATGGATGGATGGATGGATGGATGGATGGACATGGAGATGGATATGCAAATGAAAATGAGCACACCATGGGTCCGCCACCTCCATCCAACCGTCCATCTCTGTCGCATCCGACGGTACATCTCCTACTTTTCCTCGCCTATGTCGACATCCCCTGCCTACTTACTTTACTGTCCATATTCGTAAAGTGGAGCGTCGGAAACTATTATTATTATTATTATTATTCGATATAAAATAAGTAAGTAAATCAGTGGTAGCAACACAAGAGAAAAAAAAACCCCAATTACAAAAAGAGAGAGAGAGAGAGAGAGAGAAGAGTTTAGGAATGACTTGGATTTCATGGATCCATATGAACATGCACCCCCAATGTGCTTTTGTTTTTGGTGTGTGTGTGTGTGGGGGGGGGGGGGGGGCTAACCTAGCCTCTTAAAAGGTTATGTGTGTCGGAACTCAATCTTGGACAGAAAGAATTTGCTATTTCGTGGACACCGTTTATATCTACCATGGTAAGATCAAGGATATCAACGTCATGGTAGTGGTGCTCAATAGTGCTCATGCATTGAAATGCTTTGAATCTCTTGTAGTTGGACACCTAGTGCTCTCCTTGCAAAATAGTTTGGGATTAGCCATGTGGCAACCATTAGTAGCGCATATAATATAGTGTATCCCTACCAGCATAAGTGTTCTCCCCCTTCAAAACCCTTGAATTGGGATGAAAACGAAAGTCTTTGAGAATGAAATGGCATGGCAAAGCTTGGTTTGGTAACTATGCAAAATGCTAGTTCATTGTCACACATGAATACCGTGATCTATCAAAAGTGTGTGAATCAAGTCTCTTATGAATATGATCATGTTTAGATATCATTATTTACTTCACCTATTCTTGTCGCTCTTTGTTCCGGAGCTTCTGATAAATGAATAGTGAGAATATTGAGGATTGAAGCCACATGTCGATACTTTACATACACAATCTTGCCTAAATTGATCGACGATAAAGCCTTGTTGGTGGTACTAGTTCAATTATATGGCACATATTATTAGATATGTATGATGTTGACATCGAGGTTTTCGTTAGGTTTTGCTCAAGGTGTTAGAGCTTTAACCTCTCAATGATATAAGGTGGTCTTCCATTGCAATACATAGTAGGCTTATCTTACAAATTGGAGTATGAGAGTTGGGTTCTTGCTTGATTGTTTCCACATGAGCAATACCAACACAAACTTAGACTAAAAGGATGAAGAATTTCGGCAATTTCACAAGCTCTACAAAGCGCCTTGACCGTAAGTGGAATTGCCTTAATGTCGTCCGGATTAAAACGACCTTAGAGGGCTTACCTTGACATACGATCCACACCATTGTTGAGACAACATGGGTATATTTTCTATATCATCATGTTCATATATTGCGTTTATGAGAGAGAGAGAGAGAGAGAGAGAGAGAGAACGATCAACTTGAGTGGGAGAAAAATCATCAGCACAATTACGAAAGAATAAGTTGACGGCAATATTAAACAAGAAAATAAACTATATATAACCTAGGCCCTTCCCTTCTCTACTTTCCCATCACACTTTCTTCTCTTTACAAATACTTTATGGATATTACCATCATATTAGAGTATTTTGCCTCGTAGTGAGCCAGTGCTAATTAATAAAGTAATCAGTCAAGTCACATCCCCATAACACTTGTACATGATTGGCAACCTATGTCATGATGGAAGAAAGAAAATGTTATCAACTATGATATCCTTTACTCGATACATACCATATTATTCAAAGGACACCAAGAATGTCTACTTGGAAATAATTGACTACAATAATTGAGTTTGTTTCTAAGAGAACATCCATTGTTATATTTCTTTTGCTTACATGAGTATTTAACTTCAATCATGCTATTAACTTTCCCAAAATAGTATGTCCTTGAAATGTAGAGCCGATGAGATTGAGGTGACATGGGCTGAAGTGGTTGCAATAATTTTAACTAGATGGATTCCTATAATCTACCGAGATGATGATGAAAAATACTATTAATGCTAGTCAATAGTGCTATGGGGCATAATGATCCATGTCATTTCAAAATTCTTTAATGTATTTTAGCATCTCTTACATCAAATGAATTACTATACCCGAGCAAACCCACACACTTTTCCAAATTAATTTGTTCACAACTTGCCAAAATTAATTCACTTAGAATTCTAAAGTGTTCTAAACACTTTACTCACAATATACAACTAGTAAATCGTTACGAGAATAATCACACACCATACAACAATATGTACAATATCCATGCCCTCCCCATCCCATTTATGTATTTTACAACCAAGTAGCACAATAAGTGTGCATTTCCAATTTCTAAATAGGGAAGATGGGGGTGGCCTAGACTAGAATAAGACATTGGTTTTCCTTGCACACTAATATTCACTTTGCACAAATGTTAATCCAAGTAATGCAGAACCACCATCACATGCGCCAGCTCTAAGATTGAAACCTCATAATATAACATGAAAAAGCTTAGAAACCTAAATATAGTATCCCTTCTTGGCTCTTAGTATTGCTCAACTTATCACATGGGATGCAAATAAGGGATTTCATTTGCCACAATATGCAAAAGTGGTTGAGGTGATGAAACAACAAAAAGATGTTTCTATGCCAAGGGAGAAAGCTAGAAAGACACAAAGTTTGACCCAAGGGAAAAGTATCAATGCGAATATTGTCTCCTACCGAGACGATCAAGATGTAATGAGAAAGATGCAAGAATTGGAAACTTAGACACATGAAATTGCATGATGGGATCTTTTGAATTCTCTAATTTTTGTGTATTGGGCTTACTTAGCAAATTATTATTAGGCTATCAACACAAGGTTAGGCCAAAGTTTCAATTCTTGACTTACGGAAATCTTTGATACACTATATATTAGTTATACTAAACTATATGCCACATCAACATACTGAACTTCTAACCTTGTGATCTTTGAATAATGTATATATTATTAAAGCAAAAAGAAACTTTCTGATTCCTATACAAGGATAGTGAGGATCTTAAGGAAAAAGTGTTTATCCTGGGCTGGGCTTAGCGGCAAACACAAGGTATCCCTTTCCAGAATACTTATCCAAAGGGGTGGTCGAAGATATAACACAAACGGCAATCACACAAGATAGACAATCAATAAATTAACCCAGATCCTTTATATATGCATATGGTCTAGGTACAAAACGGTGCCTCATCTGGCTACCCGATTACAAAACGGTGCATATCTGGATCCGTAAATCCATTCGGATCCATCACTTCCTAATATAATTTATCTCTATAATTATCCATTATTCTCCAACCTCCGGTTCACACCTCCACCTCCGGATCATATTCTTCCTTCGGCCAACACATGACACACCCGTGGGACAGTGCATTGCACGTCGAACCCATGGGTCAACTCCTTCACTCCTCGTCAAGTATGTCCATGATACTTTGGTCCATTGGCTCCAGCCGTTCTTCTTCATTCACCATTTGCTGCTACATCTTCAGGTTCGGCTGCTTCACTTGTGACTCAGGCTGAGATCACGTTCTCTCCATCTCCGACTGTAGTTGTCGTTTGTTGATTTGTATAAACCGTTTGTTGCCCTGCTCGTTGCTCTAGTTGTGTCTCCAGCTCTTCTCTCTACGTTTCTGGCTGTGACTCTAGTTGGTGCTATGTTGAGGTTCCGACACCGCCTGTTGGTCTTCATCACTGATATTTATCTCTTCATCTCTTTGCTCTACTACTTTCCATCTTCGCTCCCGCTCATAGCCTTCCAACTCCAATGTAACATGCAGTTGGTCATCTTCGAATTCCTCCGACATCTTCAAGACTACGTTTATCTATACTTCGGCCAACGCATAGAAGACCTCCGACAACTCCTCTTGAATGGTGATTATACTTTCTTCGTCCGTCTTGTAGAAGTTGTTGCCGACTTTCTTCCAGTTTTCGGCATCCGCTCGGGGGATTTGGAGCTCAGTCGCCTGCCTCGACCACTGATTCCAAACCATCGCGGAACAATCTTCTATTTTCATTCTCGTTCGTTCCCTCAAGGCTCCGAAAATCATCCGGATGCGTTTGATGCCCATTTGTACCTTCTCCTCCGTGGCCTCCTTCTCCTTTTTCAGCTGCTTGATCAAGTTTCCCGTTGTTGTAGCTTGCACCTCACAATTCATGAGTTGGGTTTGATAAGTTATTTGCACCTTATCCAACACCACCTTCGACCATTCTACCAATTGGTTATGCTCCAACAACAACTCCATTTGTTCCTTACCTTATTCCTCCATCATCTTCGTCGTTGTTTCCGCCAGTAGTCTTTCTTGTGTCGTCAACACCTCCGTTTTCTCCTACACTTTTGTACGAGCCTCCTTAAGTTTTTCTCGTTGTCGGTCATATTCTTTCTCGAGCTCCTTGTACTCCCAATACAACTTGTCAAAGTTCTCGGATTTTTCTTTTAGTCGTCGATTGGCTTGTGCCCGCAACCGATCGTCCCGATTTTTTTGTTGTCGGAGTTCCTTCTAGAGCCGCTCGATCTTCGTTTCCACCATTCGCCGGAGCTTGGCCTTGTCCTATTGCAATGTGTCTTTCTCCTCCTTTAGTCGGTCCATGTTGCTTTGTAATCTCCAGAGTCCTTCTTCTATCCTCCGTTTCTTCTTCGTCTGCCTTCCTTAATTGTCCCAGAGTCCCACCGAGTGTGCCAAAATAGTGTTGTAGGTTTTATGGTTAGGGATAATGATAATGAGGAGTGGTAATGGCGCATGAGGATTAGCATTGCGAGATTGATGATGATATTGATAGTGATGAAGATGAAAATGGTGATAGTGTTAAGAATCATTACGGGGTGGGGGGTGGCGCCATTCTCCCAAGGGGGTTCAACGTGAGAGAGGGAGAGAGAAGAAAAAAGGTGTCAAAGAGAGAGAGAGAGAGAGAGAGAGAGAGAGAGATTAAGAGAGAACTTTTTCATTTTCATTCATTCCCCAAGAGGGGGTTAAATAGTTACAAGAGTGGGTGCAAGCCCCCTTAGCCATTCACACTAATCCCTCACTCACACCTCTTCTTATCTGCCCACATGCACACACGTGTGCATGTGTTCACATGTGTATCTACTCACACTCACAATTACATTCACACTCGTAATCATATACATTACACATACATACAACAACATTAAGTCTCTTCACCCTCGCTCAACTCTCCGTACATCTCGTACGGTAACAAAAAGTAATCTTTTTAAGGGGTTGTAAGGTTAGCCACTATAAAACAAGTGCCTCTTAGGACAAGGTGCACAAAGAGATAGTGACAAAATCAAACCAATGTACCTAGTCAGTACTCCGTGGAGACCATCAAAAGAACCCATTTCTCATACTCCACTTGTACTATAAACCCGAATACATAAGGAAACCACATTTTAAAGGATGACAACATTTTCCTAGTAATTAGCTTACCCAAATGGTAAGTTGTTAACACTACAAAGCACTATGTCTTAGGAAGGTTCAAAACCCTATTACATACTTCATACATATCTCTTGTATAGCTCATAGGGGGGTTGAACCCATGATCTCTTCGTCTCCATCAAGCATCCTTATCAATTGAGCTACATCCATTTGGGCTTTTTCCTACTATCTCTCTCTCTCGTAGAAAAATAAGTATTTCAATGCAAAAGGCATTGTAAATTTGGTTGACATAGAAGTGAATGACGTCTCTTTTGATGATGACAGTTCTAAGTGGGCCAAATCTTTGTGACATGCCATTGAGGCATACTTTTGCCATGTCTTTCTCATTGAATGAACATCAATGGAGGTAAGAGAGTCACCTAGGCCCTCTATTTTTAAAGTGTAGCTCTTGATAGACATACCCATTTGAAGCTTCAATTAGCTTAGCACAAAAGATCTTTGAGAGATTTTCTCATGCCTCCTTTGGCATGTTCACATCTTGAATGTATGCAAGTATATGATCGCGCATACACAATGTTAGACAACACATGGCATGGCTTTTTGCTCGTTTCCATCCCTCATAGTTGGCATACTATGTGAAAATATTTCACTTTTGGCCTTGTAGGCAATATTTTCAAGAATGAGAATACACACATACACCACACACACTCTACTCTCTCTTTCTCACTTTGGCCAACAAGTCTTTATATTTTCCTTATGTTCTTGTTTTAACATAGTGATGAAGTTCCTTGAAGCAAAATTACGCAAGTTTCAATCTTCATGAATGCTACATGACATATTATCTCTATGCATGTGTCAACATATTTACATGTAGAAGCAAATTAACTTCATTATATTTTTTTCAAAACAAAAGAAGAAAAGAAGAAAAGGGAGGAAATGTATCTCAATATTCAAATGTTTTCAAAAGAAAATTGATGAAGAGAAAAGGAATACAATATGGTGGCAATAAAACCTTGTGGCTGTCGCGACATGTGATGAAATGAAACATAATAAAGAAAGGAAGGAACATTATTGTGGGGCGACAAACCAACCTTTGTCTACAGTTGCATTCATTACATACTTGGTCTTTATTTCAATTATATATGTATGTAAGGGGCAAGAAAAGAAAAGCCAAGGATAGGTGAGATGGAAGCAACAAATGATGACTTAGTCAAACGACATTGATGAGGATAGTACGCTATCAATGCTCAAAAACATACTCCAGTTTTATTGTAGCATCCTCACATCAGCTTTAAACTTGGAGATACATAACTTAAACTATAAGCCATTACATCATAACTTCACCAAAATTTCTACGGAATTAATTCCTATAAATCCACAGTAGGCTCATGTGATTTGCTATTATTTCATGCATGAAAAGGAAACTGGCTAATCACTGAATAATTGTTCCCTTCAAAGGGAGGGCCCACCTTAGGAGTCACTATATCACATAACATTCTGGTCAGTGAGGGGAGTTAAAAATCCGTGACATAGTTTTTTTGTGATTCTTGAAAAACTCGACCCGAATATATCACCTCACATTCATGTGATGGGGGTTTAAAACCATCACATAGTTTTTATCGCAATATCCTTGAAAGATGAGATCCAAAATTTATTTACTCCCCCCATGATCGAGCGATTCGAGGTTTTTTAATACACTCCATGATATCAATCCCATAGCAGATTTGGGATAAAGTGGGGCTCAATCAAACAACACTAATCAGGATTCAGGAGGATAACAAATGGGTTAAAGCAAAAAACTCCGCGGGCAGAGTGTTGGGACATCACTCACATGTAAGCTCTCTTTCTCCCCCAAGGTAAACACAGCTTTGGAAATTGGGATTTCAAGGAATTTAAAAGTTAAGACGAGTTGTGGGTGTGTTCTTCCCGTACCCCCAAGGTAAAAAACATAAAAAAAAATAAAATCACTCTCTTTCTACGCATTTAAAGAGCAGACAGAGAGAGTGGGATGGATTCCCTCACGTGATGCTTGTGAAAGAAAGACAATGACAATGATTTGAGGTCAAAATGTAAACCTGTGGGTGGGTAATGTTCATGTTGATGTGGATGGATCACTCTCTAGCTAAGGCCTACAGATGATTTTTTGTGGTGTAATCATAATGAGAAAGAAGAAAATGCAGCAAAGATAGCCCTAGCGATCTTGCAGAGGAAGGAGTAAAAAATAGAGCAGAGCGTGTGTGCGCACCACATGAAGCCATAGGTGAAATGAGCTGACCAAGAATGAAGAGAAGAAGAAGATAAGCAAAGACTGTTTTCTTTTTTCTTTTTTGAGGAGGAAGAAAGGAAAGGATATACATATACTGATACTGATACTGATACAGCTATGGAGGAAACAGAGGAGGAGGAGCATCATGAAGAACAGAACAAGGGCAGCCATTACCAAAATTTCAAGGAAAAAGAGCAAGAAGAGTATGCATCCTCCTCGTCGTACTCCTCAGAAGATGAGGGCAAGAAGAAGAAGGCAAAGAAGAAGAATGGTATGAAGAAGAGTAAGCAGGAGAAGAAGGCGATTAGGGTAAACCCGTGTTTAGTGTTGCTAAACATATTGTTTGCGTGTGTGGGGGTGGCGTTCATTGGCATAGGCGTGTGGATATCTGTCAACCATGGTACAAACTGCGTACATTTCCTTCAGACGTTTCTGATAGGGGTGGGCCTCTTCATGGTCGCAGTGGCTGCCTCTGGCATCGTGGGCGCTATGTGGAGCATTCTCTGGTTACTCTACCTCAACTTCATAGTAATGCTCTTGCTCTTATTGCTGGTGGTTGGAACCACTGTCTTTGTCTTGGTCATCACTAGCCATGGCGTCTCCGCATCTATCAAATCGGAGCACTCCTCAAATCACAACCCTCTCTCTGGTTGGCTTCGAGATCGCGTCAACCAACGTATACGATCTTGTACCCAGAATGGCCAGATCTGCAATTTTGTGCAATATACCTACTCCACAGGATACTACAGTAGGCCCCGCCTCTCTGACCTGCAGGTACATTCTTCTCATTCTCCTCTTAAGAAAAACGCTAAAATGCTCCTAACTTGTTGGGGGTTTACCAGAGTTTTGTAAAGTTCACCACAAACATCACTCGGACATTCAGTATTTGCCAGAATTGTGTGCTACATTATTGATTGGTACTCTTGGTGAGTTACCTACTTTGGGTATTATTCTGCTAAAAGGTCTACACTAACAAGTTAAGGGATATCTTGGTATTTTGCCCCATTGTTTTTTCAAGTTGTAGACACTGCCTTCTTAATGAATTATATTTGCATCACTCGCACCCAGAAGATTGGTTTGGCTTCACCGTTTTAGGGTAACCTTCCTTGATGTCTACCCACATTGTGGTGGATTAGGACCTATCATTATGAGCTATTTGTAAGGGTGGTAGAACCTGGTGTAATGTTCTTAGGATAGCAGTGTGAGCTTTTTCTAGTCAGGTAGTGCAGCCAGAAAACCTCATAATGTTGAACCCCCCCCCCCCCGCCCTTGGACACAGAAGGTGGTCTCATTTGATAAATTTATGGAACTAAACAGTGACATTGCCTGATTGAATGTGTTGCGGGATCATTGGGAAAATCTAGATATCGGGTGAGAGTCTTCAATGGACAACCGAATCAGTCAGTGAGGAGTGTGTTCAGTTCTTTTTAACCAGGCACTCAGAAAATCTTTGCTTCATTGTCTTAAGGTCAGATGGCCTTCAGCCATCATAGAAACATGACGGACAATTTGTTCTTTCCCACCTGGGGAAATGCCTAAAACTTCTTATAACTTCTAGAGACGTTTAAGAGTGCAAGTTACAACTGAAAAATAGGAGTTCCGTTGAGGTGACGATGGCTTTTTTAAGGTGATTGGCCACTGAGAGATTCCATCCTGATTCCCCATGCACAGCTGGGTCAAAGTCACTCCCTCCCTTCTTCATTTGTCAAGGAGATTCAACTTTTGTATAATTCTCCACCCTACCCTATAGATTTGCATCTAAGTGTTAATGTGACAATCTAGTCTTCAATTCCAGACTGTGGTTGCTTGATACAGAAATCTATGGTTGAAAACAGCCCCTTTCTCTATAGATTCGGCAGAGGGTAATCCTTTCATGGAATTTTCCATCTCTTCATGCTCTTTATCATTGGATTCATTTGTCTGTAATCCTGTCTTGTTTGTTATACAGAGTGAAATGGAATCAAACCAATGGAATCGAATGGGCGCTCTCGGCAGTCCCCCTTCCGTTTTGTGATTTTTCTAAGTCTTATCACTAAACGCACCAATCTTTGGGACTCAATATGGACATGTTGAATCTTCTCAAATCTCTCTTGCTCTATGGATCATCGTTATTATGAGAGCATTGGGAATCGCTTGACTAGGATTGACTGAATATGTTGTTGGTCTATGTTCCTGAGTGAGTTCACAACTGTATTAGTGACTGCTTTTTTTGCAGTAGATTGATAACATGTATTTATTGTGTGGCTGTGGTATAAGAAAAGTGAGGTTTTAAAAGTTATGCTAGTTGATTGCTCTGATGCATGAATGAAGGTGGAGGTGCGTGTCGTAGTATCCGACATAGGGGCGGGGTTCTGAATCGTGATGATGTATCTTGTGTTTGTTGAATTACAGAGGGCATGTTGTGAGGCACCGTCGGGATGCAACAGCAACAATGTGGGTGGGAACGAAACAGCTATGGCTATGGCGATGGCGATTGCATCTGACTGCGAGGCATGGCGGGAGGTTGGCGCCACCACCGGTTTCTGTTCACACTGCAGCTTGTGCCGAGCTGCAGTCACAGAAAACATTCGGCACGTGTGGCACACGGTTGCCATCTTTAAGATCATCATGCTCCTCATCCTCCTCCCCGCATATTTCATCACTTGTTGCAACTTCAAGCAAGATGATGGTAATAGCTACAGTAGGGGAGGTTGTAGACAGTGTCTGGATTGCTGCTTCAATGTGCTCTAGAGTCTAGAGAAAGAAAGGCCTTCTCTTTCTCTCTCTCTCTTTGTACAATTTTTCTTTTCTTTTTGGGGAATCCTTAAAGACCCAAAAAAGATTTTCACACAACTATTCCCAACTACCCAAGTGCTGGCTGGATATGTTACACCAAAATACTTTATTAACCATCCAAAATTCCATTAATTTTGATAAAAAAGAAGAAGTTTGACAACACTAAAGAGGGGCTCTTCTACTAGTGTATCTATTACTTTTGTTTTGAGAAGCCTACTTTCAAAAAGCCTAAGATTGCGGACTTATTTAATAGAGTACATCAAAGAATAAAAATGTGTTGAATATAGTTCTCTGATTACAAATATAGTTGTTTTATAATGGCACAGATCTCCAATTTATGTTTTCACTTCTATTGTCGTTATTGAGACTTTGAGTGATTCTTGATGAGGGTACCCAGTTAGCATGTGGTCTCACATCATCAAAATGTATGATTGATGGGATACACTATCAGAATTAAATTTGAGATGGTTTATTTGGAATATGACTGAACTTAATTTAGTAGTTTGGATTAGTAATATGAGTGTTAGTTGTAGTACCTTGTTCATTTGCACATCAATCACATAAGCTAGGTATTGAAGTTGCATTATGGCATCAACATGTATAAAATAGAAAGTCATGTAAGGTAAATGAGGAAGGGCAAGTAGAGGATGAATATCTCTTACTTTTTACATGCTCAACATATAGTTATGATGACATATTAAACGGGGCTATTGACACACATCAACAAAACTTGTCTACTCATGTCTCATTAGTCAACGTTGGTCTCTCTAAGTAAAGATGGGATGCTTGAATACAAATGCTCTTAAATATCTCTTCAACAAGGAAAATGCAACTAATAGTAAATTTACAATATTTTACTGAAGTTGCTAGTGTTTGATTGATAAAAGAATGGATTAGCAAGAAAACGAAGATATTGGAGCACATAAATATTGGATACATGAGGGCATTAGCGAAAGGAGATTAGATCAATTTTGGAAAATGATATGGCATGACAATGGTGACCACAAGATAATGATGTGATTATGGCTTATTGCGCATAGTGCCTTGCCGGTAGGGACATGGGATAAAGGCCCCAATGTAGACCCTAGATGTAGTGCATGTGGACAGCTAGAAAGCATTTCCCATTGTCTATTGGAATGTCCCGAGGCAGCGGTTGTATGGGGAAGGGCATTACAATTGGTATGCCATGCCTCTACCTCAAATAGCGAAGTTACCCCTCAACTTGTGTTTGTCTTGACTCCTAATAAAGGGACCAAAGTTGTGTACAGAATGACATTTTATCTAATGGAGTATATTCTTTTTTGGAAAAAAAAGCAAAGCAAAGAAATGTTGTTTTTTTTACCAATATGAGGGAAAATGCTTATGATGGCATAAGACAAATTTCAAAAAAGAAAAGGCTCAAATGCTAACAACTTTTCTAGAGATGCGGTGTATAAACAACCTAAAGCGTTCGATTGGTTCAATTGAGATCCAAACCAAAGATCACTAGTTCTCTTCTCATTGTTTGGGTTCCTTACAACATAGAGACTCATAAGGGATACACTTTGAGTTAAACATTGTTATAGCTTATGGTTCTATATCACTTTGTCGTCATCCATCAAGGCTACACATGTTGTCTAGCCCTTTTCTGCCCTTAACTCATTTGTTGTATAGAAAACTTTCGCAAATGATGGGTGTTAAAGATCACTTCAATCAAAACCAATAGTACGTACTGTGCTCAAACAAAAACACTCTAGTCATACCATCGCTAAAAAGCATTTCAATCAATATGGTCAATTAGATGTGGGCTTGGTGAATTGCACTTTGATAATAAAAAACATTAGCATCATAAAAAAACATTTAGATTAAAACCCTTGGTGTGAAATGAGCTTAGTGAAAAACCCTTGAATTATAACTAACAATTAAGTGAAAAATAATTCCCAAGAAGAAGAGGATGAACATTGGGTACTTTTTAGATGGGTTTTTCCATCAACTCATTTTTAAGTGTCTCGAAGCCTACATTTATTTTGTGATTGGTGATATGAATACTAGACTGTACATCATGGCAAATACTTATATATACATTTTCTTTGGTAAATGACTCGGCGATGAATTGTTTTGCATCATCAAATCCTTTCGTAGGACCCAACACCTTGGTCTTTATTTCTTCAACACACCCACCTATAAATCTGCAATTTCTCAAAAGAACCTCTAAGGGAGGTTGTGTGATAGTAACATATCTTCGTAGCATGTGCCAATGTTTGAGCACCAAGCCTTGTGGTGCAAAAGTAAGATACATAACACTACCCACGAAAAATTCAAAAGACTTACGACAATTATGTAGATACCTTTATGTGAGGGTATGCAAGGTATGTTAAGGGATGCACACCAACTTCATAAAAGAATTCAATAAAATAACCCCATAAGTTGGGAGAAGGGGCGCTTTCTAACCGGGGTGTTCACAATGACTAGGATCAAGAGATTGATTACAAAAAGGTACGCGTCTTTGCAAATATGTAAGAGAACGGGTGACTTAATGACAAGTGAGCTAGCAAATTGAAAAATTTTCCAGTATGTTTCGACCTACATGAAAGCATGATGATCCAACATTATCTCGAAGATAGGCTTCAGGTGGATTATAAATATATCTTTGAAGGTGCAAACTACTAGCTCTTGGACAAACACCCTATGACGCTTTATTTTGCCCATGGATTGACTTCAAGCTATTCTTCCAAAGCTTAGACAGAAAGGAGAGGGGCTTGAGCCATTAGTGAGGTAACACTCTAAAAGAATAAGATTGTGGCCTTGCAAATAAAAAGTTATTAGGAAGGGGAAATTCTTGGCTAGAAGATTACTATGGGTGTAATTTAAAATCTAACTAAGATGTGCAAACTTTTGGATGGAACACATGTTGCCAAAGTATAGGCACAAAGGAGTTGCATTGCAAGATCCATTGCTCAAGCAAGGATAAAAGATGGCTTTGGTGATACGATAGTGTAACATGAAAGGGTGATTACTCAATTCATAAAGGCTACACTAGAGATAACAAACCAATCTTTCCCAAATGTTCACATTGAAAGGATGGTTTAGCACCTTGAAGTCAAACTTCTTTCACTTGGGGTACTAATTAGTAATATGTCCCAAAGTATCGAGTTGTTTTCCCATTAAAGGGTGTGTGACTTGGGTTTCTACAAAAACCTATATTTTTTTACCATCAACCTTAAAGTTAAGTTATGTCCACTCTTTATTAAAGCATAAAGAGCATGTCATGTTTAACTAGCACATTATACACATACAGACCTTGAATATGTATAACCTTGTAGGGGACACTGTCAAGATCAATCAAAGATGTAAGACTCAAACATTTAGCTTCGCTATAGTTCCATAAAATGAAGATAGTCACGATTAGATTACCACATTGCGGTAAAATTTATTAATTGTGTTGTCAAGAGATAAATGGTCAAAATAGGTTTTTGAGTGGCAATTGAAACTTGGTAAAATAGTTTCCAAATGATTGTGCCATCGACTCGCAATATCTACAAATTACTCATCATGGAAATTTGATTCCCTCATTATGGGCCTCTCCATCAAAAAGAACTTTTATCAATCAACTCAAGGGCAATGAGTGGTATTCAACCATTCGCTTATTGTCAACTTTCATTGCCTCCTCTTTGAGATCATCTCCAATTTGTGAAAATCTTCTAAAGGTATTTTTGGCTTCATTTTGAGTACCTTTGAAAATCCCAAGTTTGTATATTTTTATTTTTCTTCGTTTTTATCCACATTAAGGTTTCCATCGGCATCAAGATTTTTGGTTTTTGTGGATTTTAAACTTGCCATTTGGAATCATTTATAAAGGAACAAAATATGATAGCAATATGTAAATTTCCTACTTAATTACGGTATATGGTGACATAGTTGTTCCTCATCCTCTCGTGATTGCGTGTTTTTACTAATAGGACTTTGGGAGCTGCATTTCCAAGTTGTTTTATAAATTCATTCTAGTGTCTCTAATACTTGGCCAATCTTATGCAACGAGTTTTAATACTTCACAGTTAGGCCACTCCAATACACTTTATTCACAATTCAAATCCCTCTACCTAGAAAAATAAAAGGAGAAAGAGAGAGTATATTGTATAGCCACAATTCACATATATTGGTGGCATTCAGAAATGCATATGGTTATGCCGATTATGTACATGTAGTCGTTCATCTAAAGAAGATGAATGAAAAAGACTCTGTGGATTTGAAAGAACCTTTATTAAATCTAATTTTGTAATCGCATTTAAACCTAATCTAACTTGATGTGTTGATTAACTTTGGGTTCTCTTACAACGATTGTTAATGTCAGTGCTTGAAAAAAAACTGAAGTTTATCATTATTCGCATCCAACATTAAAAAATTACTTGTGAATTTGGATAATGAAGGTTAAATTTAGGTGACCTTGGTGCATACACTAAAAGGAGAATATGATGCTATCAAAGGTGATTTAGATGTAGTCATTTGAAAGCAAGAGGTTTTTAAGAAAAGATGGGAAAGGATGAAGGTATTATGTGTTATTAATAGTGGTATATGTTGGAGTTATCAACCACCACTCTGGGTATTTCCTCCACCGACATGAGGCCAGTGGCCATGTATAATTGTTATTACTAATGCTTTGGGACATATATATGTCTATTGCAGTCCAAGAGCGGTTGAAAGGGTAAAAATCTATGCTGAAATTTCATGTAAATCGCTTTAAACATAATATAAACCATTGTTGGAACTTGGAATATATATATATATACACTTTGAGATGGTTAAACGAAAACTTGTGCTACATTCGAAGGGCAATGCTATGGTTTGCACGATCAATATCGTGGACATATGTATGAGAGACTAAATGTTGCAAAATGTATTTTCTTACATTACCGTCTTTCGAACACTTACTAACGTGCAACATTCTTTAAGTCGTTCTTCCAAGGAAAACCACTAAGTTCAATTTACATAGTTTACTTTTTTCAACTATCAAATAAATAAAACATAGTTAAAATTTCTACCCCTTTATGAGAGGCAACTTCACTTTCATTTGTGGTTTTTAATGTACCCACAAAGGAACTAAGGAGGCTTGGCTAAAGATGTGTTGCTAAGGAACGTGTCTTCATCTAGCTCAACAACTTATTGGTTGTTCGTATATAGTGAAGTTGTTTAATTGGGTCTCGAATCTTGTATTGAGAATAAGTCGTGGCCCACTTTGGGAACATGTAGTATGGTGTTTTCGACAACCTTGGCACCAATATGTATCATTCACTTTCTAATATAGTCTTATTATTTCCAGTTTTTAGCGCATGTTAGGTTTGCATTGTCATTTGTTTTGGGAAATGTCATGTATGGGTGCCCATACTTACACACACACAAAAGAGCCCATGTTCATGTTCATGTTTGTGTTTGTGTAACGTGTTCATGCTCATCTTTGTTGAGAATGTATTTTAAACATCTTTATTGGTCCAAAGGCATGCGAAAAAAATCAAATAAAGATATGACAACCAAACAAATCCCTTAAGAAAATATAGCAAAGTTATGAACAAACAAAACTTCATTAGCAAATCATCACTTATGATAAGTGTGTTTAAGGATGAGTCTCAAATTTCAGTGTTTATGGTCGTACCTAATATTACAATGTGCACATCACCATCGTATTAAGTGCAAGTAGAACTCTCTTACTTGTAATCATTATGTAACGAAAATGAAAGGTGGGTTAAATGCGAAGAGAACAAACTCATTGGTTCGTTAACTGGCTTGTTGAAGTTTTATCAGCATGCACCATTAGAGATGCAGACATGCTTTAAGAAGCTGACCCCTAATTTGAAGAGCAAGAGTGACGCCTAAATTTCAGAGTGAATAGTTCTAATCTAAGCATTCTATTGGTAACGAGATGTTCATGTAAAACCAGCTTAGGTTTCTTAATTTCCTCAATAATCAGAAGCATTGATCGCTTGATTCAACAATGGTTTGGCATATATAAAAGTAAGGGTGATTGCAAGACATTGTGCTATACATTAATAATGTATTGTGTAGGAACTAGCTAATGTTTTCATGGTGAGACATCGTCCATGAGCATATGTGTCGTGTACCCAAGTTTGGTGCCCAAAAAATAAATAGAAGTTGTAACAATTGGGTGCTTGTTGTTGCTTAGATATGAACCGTTTCCAACACACTTGTAAAGGGATGGCAAAGGTTGGCAATGCGCCCAAAAAACATAATGCAATATGGGGGGTGGATGGAGAAATATTATTATGTACACCGATGGGCCAAAGTCCATCCTATGTGTTGGAAGCCAGCTGTATATAGTATATAACTCACTCGCATGGAAAGGGAAAAGGGAAGAGACCCACCACCATACATGTAACATACATACACATATGTTCCAAATCTTCGTCTTCTCCTTGAGTGACATGAGACATATGAGAGAGAGAGAGAGAGAGAGATAATGATGATGTGCCTTCTCCATAATATCTTGTATGTATGTATTAATTATTTAATGCCAACCCCCCCCCCCAAAAAAAAAACCCCATAGTCATGTGGGTGAGGAGGGAGGGAGTGAAGGGGTTAAAAAAACCCACTAACAGTAAATTACACACACACAAAAAGAAAGAAAGAAAGAGAGTCGAGACCCTATGGGATGGATGGTAGATCCTAACGGATGGGTAATTTACAAATATGTACATACATACACATATATATAGTCGCACTAAAGATAGCGTGGGTTTGACAAATAAAGCCACTAAATAGCACTACTACTACAACTACTCTACTCCGATATAGACAAGACAAACAAAGAGAAATACATACATACATACATACATACATACATACATAGACTGCCCTCATCCCACACCTAAAAAAGGGGGTTATGCAAGTCCATGATACGTTTTGAATTAAATACACACACATAAATAATCTGACCCCAACTTAATTGACATGCCAATCTAAAGCCCATATTTATATATGTACATATATGTATGTCCACATGATGGAATCGGCGCGCAGCATGGAATTCAACCGATATGTGACCAAAAAAAGGAACAATGCAAGAGGAAGAAGGAAGAAGCTTCGGCCTGAAAGGGCCTACTTTTAGTTCGCAGTAACAGCTATCTCTTGTTGTTACTTAATTTATGGATCGGTCGCCACTTATATCTCTCCTTGCTTGCTTGTAGGGTTACTCTACATCTGCTACTACTACTACTACTTCTTCTTCTTCTTCTTTTCTGGGGGTATGCATACTCTGAAATGGCAACAACCCTACTACAAACACAACAATCCTCCATGACACGCATACATAATCCAAATGTCGAACAAAAAATGAAAATTTGAATTGACCCACATCTACATTAAAGCAAAATTTTTAATCCATGACTTGTGGAGGGCTTTTGTCACGCATTGCTTTACTAATGGAAGCAATTAGGAAAGCTTTAATAATAATAATAATGTTGCTTCAGATTAGGAATAGGTTTTGCCACGCCCACCCAATTAGGAAAGCTTTAACGATGATGTGATGTGATTACGAGGAGCAAGCTACAAGGGAAAAGATAACATAAGATCTGTTACATATGTGTAGTAGAGTGTGATTGAAAAGAAGTTTGAGATTATATAGATCTTAAATCAATGATGAAGAGCCATGTGTGGGGATGGGCATCGTAGGGCGGCGGCGGAGAAGCTTCAGGTCATCTTGGAAATCAATAGGACGGTCGGTGTCATTTCGGATCCGGCGGACTCGAGCACTGCCAAGATGCTTGTGTTGGAAGCCATACATTTGCAAGATTTGGTCATCTGCGAAATTATAAGCTCTTTCCATTTGTTTGATACATCTCTGGGCAGCGTAATCTGTTCCTTTCCCACATGGTTTGCACCCGACAAAATGAGTCACAAAGGGCCACCGGTCGTCGCCTAGGCCCGGGTGATACTTCTCGATCATTTCCTCATACCTATCCACCAAAATCACCCAATAGCCATGCAAGTAATAAGAGCTCTCCAAGAGCACTTTGTCGCCCCACTTGGCTCTCTGCGTGATGAGCAAATAGATCATGGCCGATTGATCATCGGCTTCGAACTCCGGCCGCCCCTCTAAAGCTCGGGTTAATACTTTGCCAGCCGCATCTCTCACTTTGCCCTTGGGTCCCATGGGAGCCCAAACATCCAGCAAATCCAGGGTCCATTGGCAATTCCTGATGAGGAAGCTACCCGTGTTAAGCCCGATCCATGACTTCTTTTGGTAAACAAGCTCATCCCATCCATGGAAGACCGCATTATAGTCCTTATACTTCTCAATGGGGATCTCGAACACCATGTCGGTGAACATTGCGTCACTGTCCATCCACCATATCCACTCCACCTCAGGGTGAGAAAGCATGATTTTCCTAAGCAACGGCAATTTAGCCCAGAAGCCGGACATGATTCCATCCAAATGGGCCATGTTGTAGAAGATCTCAATGTTGTGGAGGCGACAATAATCAATCTTGTTCTTAATGGATTTAACAAGGTAATGGTCGCCCACCGGGTTCTGGCACGGCGTTGGCTGCGACCCGGTTACAAGCATAATGCGAGGTTTCCCATTCACATAGTTAGGGTAGTTAGGGTTCCTATGGAGCCACGCCCTGCGTTGCTCATCCCAATCGCTGATTTTCATGCCCAGTGTGTATGGCTTTCCAGATTTAGGCTCCTCCTCATCGCCTAATTCTTCTTCTTCTTCCTTGGATTTCTTCAATGTTCGGGATGATGCGAACAATCTGTTCCGGCGTGGCAATTCGTTATCTGTCGTGGACATCAAGGATGCTGATGAAGAAGAAGAAGAAGAAGAAGACTGGTCTCCTGTGACTACGGAAGAAGAAGAAGAAGATGGAGAGAATGGGGAACGAAGATTAATGGTAGACGTGAGAAGAAGGAACATGAAGAAAGCACAGAAGAGGAGTAGCGCAAACTTGAAGCGAGATGCCATGGTTCGTTGGGATTGGATGTGTGAAGCAGCCCTGGCTCTGGTGGAAAATGCCATGGGAAGCCGCATTGTGGTGGGTGTCAGTGTGTGAAGGAAAGAAGAAGTAAGACTGAATAAACGAATGATGATGGGGGAGAAGAAGAAGAAGAAGAAGAAGAAGAATGAGATGTGAGAGCTTTTTTCTTTTCTTCTTTCCAAAATGCCCTGTTTTCTCTCTCTCTCAGACGATACCGAGAGAGATAGAGAGAGAGAGAGAGAGAGAGAGTTGGAGGGGGGGGGGGGGGGGGTGTTGAAGCTTTTTAGAACAGGGGAAAACAGACAGAGTGTGTGTGTGTGTAAGAGAGAGACAGACAGACAGACAGAGAGAGAGAGGGGGGGGTGCTTTTTCTTCTTCTTCTTTTCTTAATAATAATACATAATAATGATGGTGATTCCCGAGAAAGTGAGTGAGAGAGAGAGAGAGTGTGTGTGTGTGTTTTTAAATATCTATGATGCAGTTAACAATAATCAGCGTTGTATAATGTATTTTGTAGACTTTATTTCTTGCTCTCTCTCTCTCTCTCTCTCTCTCTCTCTCTCTCTCTCTCGGGGAGAGTGTTCCGCCCCCCAATTTTGTTGCTTTTTAGAATTGTGGTGGTGGTGGTATCCGTTGAATGAGAGACCAAAAAACGCCAAGTGTGAAACCAACACTCCTCCCTTTTTCCTCCCAATCCCTCCCATCCACCTCATTGCATTCCATTCTTTAACACGTTGGTTCCTTCATGGAATCGTCTTCCTTCTAATCTTCCAATGACCTGTTCTCCATCAAGCTGGAAGTTTAACAACTTATCCCCACGATTCACGAATATTCTTACTGGTACACCATAAAACATCGTTGCACCAGTTTGGATGTCGGCACAAGATCATTGCCCATGAGTGGTGTTATTGATGCTACCCTCCTAAGTTGGCATAAGATCATTGGTCACAAACTTTGTGTGGCTAACTATGTCTATTGACCTCTTCATATTGAATGCATAACCAATTTCCCATACTAAAATTCATGTTGTTGCTGCTCAAACTAGTTGCATGTCCCAAATGATGTTATTTGAACTCGTGAATCTTGGTGGATTATTTTCCCCATCTTTTTTTTGTTAATGAAGCTATAATTGAAGCATGTTGCTCCTTTCATAACTTTGAATACCTTCAAATGGTTACTTTCTTGGGCTCCACATATGTTTTGTTTCTTGCTCGATGTGTGTCTAACGTAGTGTGGAACAACATATTCAAGTCTAATGACTTTGTTACTCATTCTCGATGTCAATAAACATTGTGCTTCTCACTAGGCTTGAGAGTAGTGGTCGTAATGTGTTAATGTATGCGTTGTCGGTGCTTCCCTTTTTACTTTGCTATTGGCATGTGAGGGTCTAGGAACATTTTTGAGGAGTTTCTTTGCTTTGCTACATTGCACACTTTAGAAACTAGAATCTATTCACAAAAGTCAATCTAACTTTTGAGTTGTAACTTTAGGTGGCGAACCTAAGCTTAAGGGGCACAACCTTGACATATTATAGAATTGGAATTGAATAATATAAATTGATTTTAGAAACTTAATCTCAACTTGAGAACTCCATTTATGATTCTCAATTGAGATATAGTTTTAGCCTCCAAAACCAACCATAAAAGAGTATGAAGAGAAGGAATTTAATGAGTATTTATGAAAACCATATTCATGTCGTGAAACATTTAATGTGCATGGGATTAGCAAATTAGAGCATGGAGGTCAGAGTTAGAAAATAAATTTGAAATTCTTAATATAATTGTATATGGTTAGCGAGAATCACTTGTGATGGGAAAAGGGATCACACACATGCACATGCCCCTACAACGTTATGTCCAATAGAAAATATTTTTTGATTTGAAGGATGGTATGTTTAGACACATATAGTTTATCATAACAATAGCGCAATGCTTTGATTGTCGTTATAGCTTATGCCACAGTAAATATGTGCTATGCATTTGAAGGTAGTAAGCTCGATGGTCATGAGGGATAAACTTCTAACCCTTTTGCAATGTGTGGAAGCATACACAATATTTTAATGGAAAATCACAAATATCTTTTCCCAAAAAGTTAAAACAGATAAGGATAAAACGTAGGCTTATGTGGCGAGGCTCAATCATATGGATGATGGAGTCGACAATAAGAAATGTATCTAAACTTATAGGCTAGGATATGGACGATACATATAGCTATTAAGATAAAGAATGCATTAACATACCTTTGTGTCGAAGGAGCCAAGACTTAATGGGGGCAAGAAAAAGAGGCATACTAGTTATATATGGCTTTAGCACAATATTTTTGTGGATTTTTTTATTTCTTATTCAAATTAGCGATCATTTTAGCTTATGCATGAGTGTGATGGTGTGTTGATACGAGTCTGAGTTTGAGCATCACGCAATAAGATCAAACCTCTCATTTATAACTGCATTCTACATTTTTATGCAACCTTCATATTGTCAACTTGTTGCCACAATAAAATTATACGAAAATTGCTTAACAAATTTGGTGCATACCCACTTGTGACTTGCTCCGTAACATTTATGAAATTGGGTTCAAGTTTCAAAACCGCTTACTATAATTCATATGTCCAAATTTTTGCAATACCTCTATGTTTAGAATGTATCAATTAAAATTATATGAAGGTATCACATGAATGTTCATAATTAGAATTAGAATTTTTATAAGTGTATATTGGCGAGATTCATTTGAGAATGAACTAGAAATCGGTACATATTTATCTCGGTAGACTTATGAACATGCATGCATACTAAGAGTCTATGTGAATGGCTATATTATTTTATCGATAAGTCTATGCAGTAGTGATGTCAACACACCCATAGCCTTACCTTCATCTATGTATATTGCGATACCTTATGAGCATGCGTTCTTGGCAAGAGTCCATAAAACCAAAGTAGTTGTCCAAACGAAAAGTTACAATTGCCACTAACAAGGTAGTAAGGACAACCTAAGGCCCATTCTCTTTTTCAAGCAAGTTGTTGCTCATGTGTTATTGCAATTGTTAATCTAGATAGAAGTTGTGAACTCATATATATGGCTATTGGTTATGATTTGTGCATCTACCCTAATTTTATTCTCTTTCAACCTTTTCAGAATAAATCCCTCATATCCTGTCCTAGTGAATGCCTTGGAATGTGTGCACAAAACATGGAACATGGAAGAGGAAGTTCTCTTCATTATCATAATACAATGTTCTACTTCCATACCCTTTGTGAAGTTAATATATCTTGGCAAATGCTTCACTCATTTGTATCTCATGGCCTCCTCTTACCTTCACGAACGGTACCCTTTGCCAAATCACAGAAAAGAAACAATGTGTGCTTGAGTACCTAAGGGTTAGTACAAGAGCAATGGACATCAAAGTAGGTCTGTATGATGTTGTCAACATCACAGATGTTTCAATAACATCCTATTGGGCATGTGGTTAACCATGTCCATGCTGACCTTTCCAAGCTTGCAACATGAAGACGCCAATGAAAGTGGTGGCAAGGTCTACCACTAAGCATTTCAGTATGGACAAAACATATCGTGGTAATGAACCAACACAAAGGAGGAGGGAAGGTCTCATGGACTTAATGGTGCCATAATGAAGGTCATGTGTGTCATTGTCACTAAAGAAGTGGAGGGGGGCACTTGATGGAGTAGTTTGCATGGGTAAGAAGCGAAGTTTGTCCATGACATTAGCAATTAGGAACCCGTCCAGGTTGTCGTGTGAGAGATGGGAATTGGATCAGACGGTTGTGTACTTGGATTAGATGATCTATAATGGAGATTAAGATCATACAAGTTTATGAGATGAAAGAAAGAGTTGTTAGTTCCACAATAGTAGTCGTGAAATTAGGGCATCTGAGCCCCCTCGAACATTAGAGCTCTTACCTTTTTTGCAAGTTGGACGCCCTAAATTAGGGATCGGCAACGGTTCGGTTTAGGCATAGCCGGTTTGGCCTGATCCAAGCCAAACCGGCTAAGCCTAAACCGTTTACGGGATCTCAAACCTGAACCGAACCGGTTCACAAACCGATTTCGGCTAAACCGGTTTGGCAAACGACTTGAAAACCGGTTTCCAAACCAGCTTGGAAACCTCCCTCCCTCTCTCCCTCTCCCTCCCTCTCTCAAATGATCCACTATATACTATATAATATACATTGTACAAGCTCTCCCTCCCACTCTCTCTCACGTATGTGGTCTCAACTCTCTCCTTGGGATCGACAACGGTTCGGGATCTGGCCAAACCGGCTAAGCCTAAACTGTTTACGGGATCTCAAACCTGAACCGAACCGAACCGGTTCACAAACCGGTTTGGTAAACGACTTGGAAACCTCCCTCTCTCTCTCTCTCTCAAATGATCCACTATATACTATAGAATGAACCATACGTATCATATGTGCATTCGCATTCGAGAATGATGCAATCAAATGTGTATGGTAAATCATCTCAAAGTTGGATTGGATTGACTAGGGTCTATATTATATATTGATTCTCTCTCAATCCTAATAAGTGGACTCTAATCCATTGTGAACCACCAACATAAGTATGGTTGCAATATTTGCATTGTATCACATGCATACTTTTGGGATGCAAATCAAGACATCTCTATCATCCTCACTTTAGAACTTTACAAAAAAATGAGTATGAACTATAGAGATTGAATCAAAATATGTCATTATAAATTAGAATCAAACGTTCAAAAACTCATAAAACGTATATTCGAGAATATGAAGAAAACATGACATAGGCAGTATTAGCATAACAACTTACCACTAGGGTGACCTAATTTCTAATAACAAAGAAAGAAAGAAAGAAATAAAAAGGATCATGACACTAACATAAATTTTTTCCATGAAATAGGCAATAGTAGCATAACAACTTACCACTCGGGTGAGCTAATTTCTAATAACAAAGAAAGAAAGAAAAAGAAGAAAAAGGAACATGACACTATCAAGAGGAATGAGAAAGTTGGGAATTGAACCCAAGACACAACTAATAGTAGCACAACTTGCCACTAGGTTATGCTTAGTTGTAATAATAGCAAAATTAAAAGAAAAAAAGTATTATAATACTAACGTAAAATTTTGCTTTGACATGGTACTAATGAGAGAGAGAGAAAGAGATAAAAAAAGTTGGAAATCGAACCCAAGACATAAACAACAACAACATGACTCCTTATCACTAAGGTAAATAAATTGTAATAACATTAAATGAAAAAAAAGAGAAAAAAAGGAGCACGTATTTTTCCCATTTCAAACGTGCTCGTTTCCAAACGTTGGAATGCTTGCACGAACACCAATATTACGTTCTATGACTATACATATAGTATACATTGTACAATCTCTCCCTCCCACACTCTCTCTCATGTCTGTGGTCTCGACTCTCTCCCTCTCTCTCTCTCTCTCCCTCTCCCCTTTGTGTGTAGTTTCTCTCTCTCTCTCCTTATCTGTTGTCTCCCTCCCTCTCTCTCTCCTCGTCTATGTAGTTCTCCCTCCCTCCCTCACTCTCTCTCTCTCCCATCATTTGTTTAGTCTCCCTCCCTCCCTCTCTCTCTTTCCCCTTGTATGTTGTCTCCCTCCCTCTCTCTAAAGTTATAAACGGCTTGAGCCGGTTTGGCGAGGCTCAAGCCGAGCCGAGCCGAGCTCAAACCTCTAAGGCAAGTTCAAGCCTAAACTGAGCGTTTAAGCCGGCTAAGCCAAACAGTTTAGGCTTGGGCCGAGGCGTTGCCGATCCCTAGTCTCTCCCTCGCTCCCCTCTGTGTAGTCTCTCTCTCTCTCCTTATCTTTTGTCTCTCTCCCTCTCTCTCTTTCTCTCTCTCCCCCTCTCTCTAAAGTTTATAAACGGCCGCTAAAGTTTATAAACGGCTTAGCCGGCATGGAGAGGCTCAAGCCAAGCCGAGCACAAACCGTTAAGGCAAGTTCAAGCCTAAACCGAACCGAGCCGCTTTATGCCGGCTAAGCCAAACGGTTTAAGCTTGAGCCGAGCCGTTGCCGATCCCTACCCGAAATAGTAAAAAGGGTCCCTTTCACATAATTTACCCTAAATAGTAAAAAGGGTCCATTTACCATTGATTGTTCTTAATATAATTATGGGTAGTTCTCCACAAAGTACAATAAAACTTTGTTTCTTATATGTTTTTGGCCTAGTATGACCAATAATTGAGATTGAAAATACGAAAGCCTTATATAATGTTAAATAAAACTTTGTTTCTTATATGTTTTTGGCCTAGTATGACCAATAATTGAGATTGAAAATACGAAAGCCTTATATAATGTTTGTTTATACAGCAAAAAAAGTATTGCATTATTTCCCGGAACAGTTTTTGGGATTGAAACAAAGAAGCTATAGGTTCATCGGCAAAACAATACACAGAATTGAGGCCTGCACCCTTAATAATAATACACTGACCACCAGTGAGGAGATAATTGGTGGCAGACACAATAGCTTTTGGCACACCCCTCACGGTATTGCTCCATTAACATAATATTCTATAGTTGGAGATATGCTAGTACTAAGTTTATCTCTTGGAGGTGGGTTTGGAGGCAGACTGTTATCCATGAAACGGTGGCGTGTAGGAACAATGCTGTTCGTCTCAAATTGTCATTATCACCATGTAAAAATAAAGTACAGAGTACACGTGTATAGCATGGCAAGGTTTAGGAAGCAGAGTGACAGGAGACAAACACCTTCTCTAGAGATTATGGTGGTGTTAAAACAATGAGAAGGCCTCTAGGAAGCTAGCAAAGCTTATATTTTGACTTATTATTCACACATACGACTATGGCTGGTGCATTCTTTTTAGTGGATTGGATTGATCTGCAATGGAGATCTATTATTCAACAACCAGGTATGACATAAGGTGCCAATGGGTGGTTACATGGGAAATCGATGATATTTTATGTTTGTCTCATGTCATTTGCTCATGGGTTGTCGATCTAATTAAGCACCCTTTAATCCATTATTGTCCTAAATAAATACCTTATTCTTTTGTTAATCATTAGTTCGAACTGTAATATGATAATTGGCTAGCCAATTGGTGAGAAAGGAAACCCCTTGGAACTCTGTAATGACACTTGGAAATGAAACACAAGTCCAAGGACGTATGACTCAATGAGTTGTGTTGGCCTTCTTTAGGTCCGAACTAGATTCAACTTCAACATCTTGTTAGCTTGGGGCACATCCCCAAACATCGAATAGATCATCTTCTTTTCAACTCCATAATAATGATTTTGACCATATCCATTTGACTCACGTACTGACTTATATACATAGTGAATCATAATAATAGCTCGTGCATGAGTGTGATGTTATTCTAATGCAAAATATAAAATAGAATTTATATGTAAGGAAGATGGATGATTTTCTTCATTAGTGTATATATTTAAAATGACAGTCTAGATCACAAGCCACACTGCCAAGATCCCTATGAGCATGAGCTATCCACAATGTGCATACCTATCATGATATGCTTATGAACATGCATACAATCACGTGTAACAATATGGAAGCCTATAGTGTATGATTTTACTGAAATAGACAGTTAGGACGTGGCTAGCCTATCTGCATGTATGTATGCATATCCATAGCGTGATCGTTTTATGAGCGTACAGAATGCTTGGTAAGAGCCGAGAGAGCAAAGGCAGTGCTAAGCCCTTCATTACCAACCCAAATTTTACGATCAACACCGAAATGATTGTAAGGATGAGGACCCCAAGATCCGTTCTCCTTTTGAAACCCTAAAAGTTGGTGCTCATATGTAGTTGCATTATGTAATCCGGATAGAAGTCGTGCTCTCAGATACATGGCCAAGGCAAGACAGTTATTGCTTGGTGGTTTAGATTGCGCAGTCACTTTAACAAATGTAATTTCATGCTCCGTTAGCCTTTTGACCAGCAAATCCCTCATACGAGTCCTGGCGAACCAGTCTGGGAATGCATTCACAAGTCGCGCGACATGGAAGAGAAAGGCTTCCGCAAAACCATAATACAGGGTTCCACCTTCGTATCCTTTGTGGAGTAACAGGTCTTCAACAAAGGTTTGGCTCCTTAGCACCTCGTGGCCTCTGCCTGCGAGATGGAAAAGGAACAGAGCGTTTGTGATTACCACGGGGTCGATACGAGGGCGCTCCACATCGAAGTAAGTCTGTAGGATGCTGTCCACATCGCATACATGCTCCGCTAACACCTTGTCCAGCACCACGTTAATGGTGTCCATCCCCACTTTTCCAAACTTATACAAAACGGATAAGCCCACGGATGTGGTGTCAATGTCTTCCGGTATGTACTTTAGAACGAACAAAGTTGTTGCAATCTCTTGGGGTGAAGATCGCATGGATTTGGATTTGGATTTGGAGTTGGTGTTGGTGTGCAGATTAAGGTCGCTGGGCTGTGTTTTATCGATGAAGCGGAGGAGGCCTCCAGGTGGAGCAGTTTGCATGGGTAAGAAGCGAGGATCGTCGAGGAGATCAGCAATCAGAAACCTCGCAAAGTTGTCGTATATGCAGACACCATGAGATGTGATCGATGGGAATCGAAACGGACACGGACAGCTGTGTACTTGGATTGGATGATCTACGATGGAGATGAAACGACCATGCAAGTTTGTGAGATGATAGAAAGAGCTACATATATATTAGGCTCGCCGACATTTAAAGTATTATGTACATACATATATGTATAAACAACAGCAGCACAACAACAAGAATACAGTACAGACACAGAAGAGAGGAGAGGCCCTTATACTTATTACTTAAATTAATACACTCACTGACCGGCACTGAAGAGATAGTGGGTAGCAGACGCAATGGCTTTTGCCAGAAGATCGCGGTGCTCTTGATCCATCAACACATCGATCGTGTCTGTGTCTGTGTCTGTCTCTGTGTGTGGTTGCGGATATCCACCTCCACTAGGTCTACATTGTTGATGATCTGCTGGTGGAGCCGAGCTGGGTCTGGGGTTGTGGAGGAGGTGGTGGAGTTGAAGGGGGTGGCTGACGCTGAGGATCGATGCACGTAGGCCGAGAGAGCGGGCGGCGGTGATGCTCTGTATGCAATGGGCGTGCAGGAACAAGTGTGTGTCGGAATGGAAGGAAGCGCGGACGCGGCGCATGGCCAGGTTTAGGAAGCGGCGGGAAGGGAGAGAAACACCTTCTTCTCCGGAGATTATGGTGGTGGCAAACAGCGCAAAGACCTGCGGGAAGCGGCGACGCAGAAAGCAGAGCTCATTCTTGGACATATTGCTCACGCACACGACGACGAGAGGTGGCGATTCCTGCTTTCCACCGGAATCCACCAGCGCCTGACGCAATGCTGCCACCATCTCGGGGACTTCTGTCAGCCCCCATGTCCGCTCTCGGTCCAGCCTCCTCTTTATACTCTCGCACACATTATTGCCATTGGCTTCCTCCAATTCCATGACCCACGTCCTAACCATGGGAAGCCCTGCCAGTTGTGCCACCACATCTTCATCCATTTTGATTTCACCCCTCTCGTGCCGCTTCCACACCTCACTCTTCATCATGTACCGCCACAAGAACTTAGGAAACTCTATGTTCCTTGCGCCGTCTCCAGCGTCATCAAACGGATTGATTTTCGCAGCCTCCGCTTTCTTTCTCGATTTGGGTTGGCTTGCTGTGGGCGTCGATGACACCAAGAGCAATCCTAGGGGCTCCATCATAATAATGTTTTTTAAACTGACATGTTCTAAGCTGACCATCTTAGTTCCTTGTTGTTTACTACATACAAACATACCAATCACGAGTGTCTATATAAGGCTAACATGATATTCCATTACATATATATAATAAAGAAGTGTAAAATGGAAAGGTGAAATCAACGATACCTCTTGAGGACTAAGAATGAATGTGTCCGACGAACTTGTCGCTAAAATTTCAAAGACTCCGATTCCAATTTATACCATACCACTTCCTCTAAACCAGCCATCTTCGGTCATTGTTTACGACATTCATAGATATCAATCATGAGCCTCTATATAAAGCAAGCATGATATCCCATCACATATAAAGAAGTGCAAAATGGAAAGGTGAAATCAACTACACCACTTTAGGAGAATGAATGAATGTGCCAAAGGAACTTTTAATAAGAAGACAACTAAAATTTCGAACACTTTGTCTGCACATAGAAGAAAAGAGACCATGGCCATAGTTTCACCTCCTCAAGATGCTAGAAAGATGATGTGTAGGCCCCAATAAAGAACGAGTGTGTACTCTCTGGCCATGTTAGAGCTCTTGCCCACATGTGATTTCTCACCTTCATCCTCCAAGGGCCTTTAAGATTATTTTAATTTTGTAAGGACGCCATGTCATTAGTTGTTATCAACAATCATTATGTTGTGTCGTTCGTATTTGTTTTTGTATATTTCTTATTATAAATTTTGTTTAGAAGTTAGATACTATGCTAGAAACCAAACAAGTCGATCGACCTATTTCTAAAATTAACAGCCTTCTCTTAACTTTGTGTTTTTAGAAGTCTCACCTAAGAATCTTGCCAAGGATGCATGTGAGACCAATTTTCCTTTGTGTCTAGTTTGAATATTAATTTGGGAAAGTCTTCTTTCATTTCATAAATAAGGGGGATCTGAAATGTCTGGGATTATAAGCATACGTGTTCGGAAAGAGCTCTCTTTCCCAACATTTGAGGTATCCGTTGGGAGTGAGTGTTACAAATATCCAATAATTGCATCGATGACGAATCAGAAGTCACAATCTTGATTGTTTCATGATGCCTTGAGGTTGTACTTTGTATCATTGTGGAACCTATGATATCATATTGTAAAGAATCAGGTATGATTCTTGTGTAGCTTAAGAGATGTGTGTTATGTGTATGTGTGAGAGGAATTAGAGGAGAGAAGAGAGAACACAAGATAGATAGAAAAAGGGAATACTCAAGACGAAGAAGATATATATTCACAAGTAGAATAGCAAATACAAAATGTAACATTACAAGGAGTCACAACCAACTTAATATATATCTTTATATATAGTCACCCTCTCTCTTCCTTAACTAACTATAACAACCACTCTCTCATGGGGAATGTGAAGACATATAGTCATGGGGAATATGTAACTCATTAGTTATGTGTTATAGAATATGATTCTATGGCAGATAGTTAATGTGTAGAGAGTAATGATGTGACTCTTGACCTTTGAGTAATCATAGATTCTCAAAAGGTGTGTTCACACGTTGTCGTGAGGATTTTCGGCCATGGTAGGAAAACTCGAGCGAAACGAATAAAACAAGATGTGCAATGTACCACATATACTTATTAAATTTGTAACCTAGGAGTAAATTCCGCAAATGTAAAGTGTAAGGTGTTCTATGAAAATTCGTTGAGTGTAAATATGATGATGTGGACTTTTGTGCACATGTGCACGTAGGAAAGGGGAGTACGTGGGGGTACAATTATGACGGGTAATGGCATTGAAAGCGTGTGGGGAGAGAGTTAAAGGCCAACCAATTTAAGATCATGGGAGATATTCCCCATTAAAGGAAAAGGGATTTGACTCCTCTTTATGTAATGTGCCTCACCCCTTACTATTATAAAAGGGAGTGAGGGGTCGCTTTTGAGGGGCTTCCACTTTTTGGGTTTTCTTTGGGGAGTCGCCGTTTTGAGGGTTTCGGTTTAGGGTTTCGCATAGGGTTTAATTCTTCTTCTTCTTTACCTATCCGGTTAGGGTTTCATCTAGGGTTTTGATTTGGCGTACGCGGCCATGGTTGTAATCATATAGTGGATTCTTAATATAGTTTGTTGATGTATCTTGTCTCTATTTTCTCTACCATGCTAACCTTTTATTCTTTCTCCTTTCCCCTTGAGCTCAAAGGTGGAAGGTTAAGCTCCCATTCCCCCTCTACTCCCTAGTCCAAGACCCTCGCGGTCGTGCCTAAGATCCTACACGTACCCGCGGAATTCCGCGACAACGTTGCACTATGTTGAGCTTGATTCTCAACACACCCCCTCAAGCTCAACTCGTGCCGGTTTCTTTCGATTGATGTCTGCTTCGGCTGGTATCCGGTTCAGACAATCTCTGGTGGCCGCTTCGGCTTGTACCCGCTTCGGACGATATCTATTTCTCTCTTTTACTCCCCCTCAATCTTGGAAAGTCAGGGACCGTCAATCCAAGGTATGACATGAAGTGCCGAAGCTTGTCGGCTCCAAGGGCCTTCGTGAAGATGTCAGCTGTCTAACGATTCGTGTTGATGTGTAGAAGATCGACATCTCCGACTTGAATACGCTCTCGAATGAAGTGGTAGTGCACTTCGATATGCTTTGTGCGTGCGTGGGACATTGGGTTTCGAGCTAGATATATACTGCTCCTGTTGGGCTCATGTTGTCGCAGTAAATGGGAGTCAGATCCTTGATGGGAACGCCCAAATCCTTCAAAATCCTCTTGAGTAATACGGCTTCACATGCAGCTTTGGCTATGCCCATGTATTCGGCATCCGTACTCGAAAGTGCGATGGTAGGTTGCTTCTTAATACTCCAAGATATTGCTCCACTACCAAGCGAGAAGACAAATCCAGAGGTCGATCGTCGATTACCTTTGTATCTAACCTAGTCGGCATCTGTGTACCCTTCGAGTCGAATTGGTGTGGCTGACGCGTAGAGGATGTCGTAATCCATTGTGCCACTCACGTGTCGTAATACTCACTTAGCACAATCGAAATGGATATCTCGCGGAGTTTGCATGAATTGGCTAAGGAGGCCGACTGGATAGTTGAGGTCGGGTAGAGTGATCATAAGATAGATGAGGCTCCTTATCAGTTGTCGATATTGAGTCGGCTTGCACTCGTTTGTGTCGGAGTCGACATCTAGTTTGAGGTTTCGATCGAGAGGGATTGCCATAGATTTGCACTTTGTCATCCCGAACTTGTATAATAAGTTGAGAATGTAGTGCTGTTGAGAGATCATAATGCCAGTCGGAATCCGAATTACTTCGATACCTAGGAAGTAATGAAGTTCCTTCATGTTCGTCATCTCGAATTTGTTGGAGAGGAGGGATTTCAACTTGTTGATGTCGAGAAACTTTCTTCTCCAATGACCAGATCATCCACGTATAGGATGATGACAATCGAGCTTCTAGACACATTTCGTACGTAGAGGGAATTATCGAATTGCGACATTAGAAAGCCGATTTGATGAAGATATTGCTAATCTTCGTGTTGAGAGATCAAGCTCAACTTAGTTTAGTTTAGTTAGTCAACCATGTAACTTCGTAGTTACCTAGATAGAATCTAGTTAGAAGTGTTGACTATAACGCCTTAAATAGGACCTTGTACTTAAGTGGGATATTCTAGATCCTCCACTCCTAAGTACATTTAATATAGGACTTACACCTTAGTACCTATATTCCACTCACACATGTGCACCCTTGCACATGAGATGTATATATACCTCATTGTGGGTATTTTTGTATTTTGATGATGATAATGCTAATTTAATATACTTACTCATCCCCCACCTTGTGTTGTTCATAAGTGTATATCTCTCTCTCTCTCTTCCTCTCACAAACATATACACACATATCACTTAATCTTCCACTTATTAACTTAATCACATAATTAGGTACTAATTAACCCTTGCTTAATTAATCTCCTAATTCTTTACATGGTATCAGAGCGCGTGGTTTAGAAAATCCACTAAGCCCACCTGACTCCGTGATTGTGTGTTCGAGACGCCGACGACAAAATATGGCTATCGGCTACCGTAGTGCTGCTACGTAGCACATGATCGAACGAAGAAAAGTAAAAGAAGAGAAGACACTAATCAACATGAACACACAAATGGGTAGCTCGCTCCCTAGTGAAAAGCTAGACCGGAGCAATTATTCATCTTGGGAGCACAAGATGACCCAATACCTCGTCGGCCAAGCGTATTGGTGCTACATTAATGGCGCACTCGAAAACAAGCCCGACTCAATGAACACCGACTATGCAACATGGGAGCAAGCGACGAGTCGAGTAATGTATTGCTTGGCAACATGTGTCCACGACCACATGCTTAGCCACATACGAACGCCAAGACGCCTAAAGAAGTGTGGGTGAATTTAAAGAAAATTTTCGCCGCCAACACCATCACCCAAAAGCTTCAACTCCGACAAGAGTTGAACAACATCCGGCAAAAAGACATGTCTGTGTCGGACTACACCGCCAAGATCAAGAGCATTTGCGACTCACTTGGCTCCATCAACATAAATGTCGACGAAGACGAGATGGTTCAAGTATGCTTGGGCGGCCTTGCACAACGATTCGATCCATTACAGACGACAATCTTGGCGAGAGGAAACCCTCCTTCATTCTTCAACCTCCAATCAATGCTATTGGTCGAAGAGAACCACGTCCGAACCAAAAGCAAGACGTGAGAAGAACAAATGTTCTTCTCGAATTCAGACGGTGGCCGAGGAGGTGGTCACGGCGGTAGAAGAGGTCAATTTGACCCATCACACAAAGGGAACTCAAACCTTCACGGAAGCCATCAAGGAACCTTTGGAAGAAGGGGGAGCTTCCACGCCAAACATGGTTGGCAAACGAGGCCCGCAACTTGCAATTATTGCGGCAAAATCGGCCACTACGAGGCGGAGTGTCGAAAAAAGAGAAGTCAGTCGGCTTCAACAAGTCGACAACTCACAAACTATGCATCGAACTCCGACTACGACAATCGTAGTGGAATGTTCACGAATCACGCATCGAATTCCGACTACGGCGACCGTGGCGGAATGTTTCTAATGAGGCATAGAGTGAACTCTATGACGACCTCTAACTCCGCAAGCACCTCCAATTCGGAAGACGTGTGGTTCGTCGATTCCGGCACGTCACATGACATGACATCCCACAAGGAGTGGTTCAATGACTTGCGTACACCGGATCGACCCGGCTACATAGAGATGGGAGACGACACCACGCATCCCATTCGGCACATCGGCAATGTCCCATTCGGGAAAGAAGGCGAGCAAACTTGCATCAAGAATGTCTTGCACATGCCCACAATAACGAAGAATTTGGTCTCCGTGGGCCAAATCGTGGAGCAAGGCATGCAAGTATGCTTCAACAACGAAGATTGTTTCATTGAGAAAGATGGTCGACTCATAGCTAAGGGGCGGAGAGACGGCCGAATGTTCATCCTTGATTCGAACGAGGTGAAATCGGCAATGTACACCAAAGGTCTCAAAACTGAGACAAGCATCGAGTTGTGGCAGAAGAGAATCGGCCACATAAACCTCCAACGGCTTCAAGCGATGCAAACCAAGGGAGTCGTCATCGGACTTCCGACATTCGAGTCGAAACGAGTATGCGAAACGTGTCAACTCGGCAAACAACATCGACTCCCATTATTGAAGGAGAGCTTCGCAAGCAAAGGCCTCCTCGACGTCATACACTCGGATGTATGGGGATCGGCTCAAACGCCGATGATCGTCGGATGCCGATACTACGTAACCTTTATCGAAGACTACTCGCGTTATGCGTGGATCTACTCGACGAAAAAGAAAAGCGAAGTGCTCTCCCACTTACAAAAGTTCAAGCGTCAAGTCGAAAAAGAAACCGGTCGGCACATTCGATGCCTACGATCGGATGGAGGAAAGGAGTACTTCTGTGATGAATTCACCTCCTACCTCCAAAGTGAAGGCATTCGGAGAGAATTCTCGTGCCGACACACACCCCAACAAAATGGAGTCGCCGAAAGGAAAAATCGGCAAATACTCGAGGTAGCACGCACCATGATGCATGAGAAGCACATGCCAAATTTCTATTGGGCCGAAGCGGCATCCACGACTGTCTATCTCATGAACCGGTGTACCACCAATGGACTCCATGAGCTAACTCCCTACGAGCTCCTTGTCGGAAGGAAGTCGATCCCGTTGCATCTCAAGGTGTTCAGAAGCATTGCGAATGTACGCATCCCGAACGAACAATGACAGAAGCCCAACGCGAAGTCGAAGGAATGTATCTTCATAGGATACTCGTTCGAGAAGAAGGCGTACAAGTGTTACAACCCTTCTACCCGAGCGGTTCGGGTAAGTCGAGCCGTAGTCTTCGACGAGTCCGCATCTTGGTACGCACCAGAGACAACTTCGACTCCAACTACGCTCGACCCGGAATCCGCCGAACAAGAGGTAGAAGATGGAGATCGCTTCGAACACATGTTCGAAGAAAGTCCGATTACGACAAAGCCTAGTGGTCCACAAGAGCCCCCATGCGACCCAAGCACGTCGCGACCAAGTACGAACTTGGACAAAGGCAAAGGTAAGATACCCGAATACGAAGTCAATCACCCCGACGACAATGATTCGGATGGATCAGCTCCCTCACTAGACAGTGAGTTCGGTGTACCTATCATGCGGACACCCGGAGTAAAGAAGGCGCTCACATCGGCGAGCAAAAAACTTCGACGCTCTTCTAAAGAGAAGAATCCCGTCACTTGGCTCGACTACAAGTATATGGCACATCATTACGCCTTCGCGATGAAGGTAGCGGCCGAACAAGAGCCCAAGAGCTCCACCGAAGCGGCTCGTAACCCACGATGGGTGGAAGTAGTCGACCTTCGCCCACACACTACAAACCTTCGTCACCGGCTTGAGGGGGAGGAACCGAGATTGCCACGACAAGGAAAGCCGAAGGCTGGACGAAAGCCGGACAGAAGCCGACATCGGAAGCCGGACAACGCCGAAAACAACGATGGATGTCGGATGCCTCACACTTGAGCTTGAGGGGGCGTGTTGAGAGATCAAGCTCAATTTAGTTTAGTTAGTTAGTCAACCATGTAACTTTGTAGTTACCTAGATAGAATCTAGTTAGAAGTGTTGACTATAACGCCTTAAATAGGACCTTGTACTTAAGTGGGATATTCTAGATCCTCCACTCCTAAGTACATTTAATATAGGACTTACACCTTAGTACCTATATTCCACTCGCACATGTGCACCCTTGCACATGAGATGTATATATACCTCATTGTGGGTATTTTTGTATTTTGATGATGATAATGCTAATTTAATATACTTACTCATCCCCCACCTTGTGTTGTTCATATGTGTATCTCTCTCCCTCTCTTCCTCTCACAAACATACACACACATATCACTTAATCTTCCGCTTATTAACTTAATCACATAATTAGGTACTAATTAACCCTTGCTTAATTAATCTCCTAATTCTTTACACTTTGAATGCCAAACACACGGTGCTTGCTTGAGGCCGTAGAGAGGCTTCTTAAGTTGGCATATGACGTTCGGATCAATGCTTGATTCGAAGCCGGGTGGTTGTACCATGTACACCTCCTCTTTTAATTCGCCTTGAAGAAAGGCGTTCTTGATGTCCATTTGGTCAAGGTGCCACCTTTTCGTCAGTGTGAGTGCGATCACGGTCCACACAGTCATCATCTTTGCCACCGAGGCAAATGTCTCTTCGTAGTTGACTCCATGCGTTTGTGCGTATCCTTTTGCTTAATGCAGCCCGCTGCATGCTGAAAACTGGGCACATGGAGAAACACTTTTCGGAGGAGGCAATCTCCACTACTTGCTACCTGCAAAACAGATTTTCACACAATGCATTAGGAAATGGAATCTCTTTTACATTATGGTATGGCTATCCACCTAATGTTTCTCATCTTAGAGTATTTGGTGCAATATACAAGAATTACAACCTGATGTTGTTGAAGGAGATACAACAATTAAGGATGCTTAGAGAATCGAAACAAGTACAAGACCACATGGGAAGGGATTCATGCTTGTGAAGCAGGCAATACATGCTCGGGCAAAATCACCACCTTGCTCATGATTGATATCTACTACAACAACAACATCAACACAAGATTGGACAAAGAAAGGGAAAACTCAGTCTCTACGCGAAATCTGTGATGCTACAAATATGATAGAGAACTGCTTCATATCTATCATAGATTCAGATGTTTCTGCATTACATTCGTATGTTACAGATGATGTTGTTGCATTTGTTCCCATACTTACACTAGAGAGGTTCTACAAAGTCCAGACAAAGACAAATGGATGGAGGCAGTACAAGTTGAGGCTAATGCACTATACAAGAATCACACATGGTCAATTGTCCAAAAACCACCGAAGTCAAATGTGGTAAGTTGTAAGTGGTTTTTGTTAACTCTTCGGGCCGGACAATGGCCTAACACAGGGTGTCTACGGGAGACACTTCACCAAAGGGTGTTACGGCAACCGGATTAGACTTCAATGCTTAATCCGACTTAATTAAGTTACTTATTATGATCGTCTTTCATAACACACGCGTAAGATATAACAATTAAGACAGAACGGCAATTAACACAGAGAGATAACAACGCTTAAGCTTTCATTAATTAACCGCTAACTATTACATTGTATCCGGGCCTTTAAATAGGTTTCCGGTCTGTATTACAAAACGGTGCCATCCGCACCTGTTCGGGATCGGTCCGGATCCGGAACGGCATACCTTTTCCGGTCCGTCCGTCCACACTCATAGCTTAATTACAACCACATTCCTACTACTTAATTAACTCTCCGTTTCCCACTTTGGACTCCTTTGCCGACCGGTAACACATGGCACGCCCGTGGGACAGTACCTTGTACGTCGAATCCACAACCGACCCTTGCTATTCTTCGTCCAAAATGTCCAGAATGCTTTGTTCGAGAGGCTCCAATGGTTCATCTAGAAGTGGTTGTTGTTGTTGTTGTTGTTGCTGCTTTGTTGCTGTCTGCTGCGGCGGGTCCGTTGGTGGTTGCTGCGGTTGCTCCTCCGTTTGTGGCTCTGACACCGGCTTCTCCGTCGTTGCTCCCTGCGTCGTAGTGGTCTTCGGTTGACTGGTTCCCGGCTGGTCCTCAGCCGGCGACGGTTCCTCATCACTAAGGTTAACCGTTGCCGCTTCCCGTGCTTTTTCTTCCCGCACCCGGGACCGCTCGT
>NW_028230716.1:0-40188 GCF_043228905.1 Azolla caroliniana
ATCGGATATCGCGAACCATCCGAGTCGACTTGATTGATGACCCATCCGATTCCGGTTGGACTTGTGTCAACCGTTACTATGATCGGTTGGTCATAGTTCGGCTTCTTTAGTGCTTCTGCCCTCCATAGTGATTTCTTGAGCTTCTTCATGGCTTTGGTATGCTCCGGTTTCCATTCAAACTTCTTACCCTTCCGCAACAAGTGATAGAGTGGGTCCACAATATGTGCATAGTGCGGAATCCATATGTGATAGAATGCACATGCTCCAAGAAACCTTCGGACTTCAGATTGTGACTCGCATACTTCTTTCATAGCTTGAATCGCATTGATTTTGGTTGGTAACTGTCTTCGGCCGTAGGGCCCACATAGATGTCTGACTACCAATATCTCTTCTTGCCCGAATGCCGATTTCTCCCCAGAAAGTGTTAGGTGCACATCTTCTAACTTTTGAAGCACTTTCTCGCAATCGCGAATATGGTTGACTACGAACTTTCGGCATCCTCGATCATCCATAGTTTTATCTTTTTCTTCTCTCGCACATCCTTTCATCGGAATGTCATCTAGGAACGGCATCGTTATCTCCGATATGCAATCTCGAAGCACCTTGTTCATCGTGTTCATCATATGTGCAACCGAGTTTGTCGCTCCTTGTGGTAGTGTGCACATTCAGACTAACCCTATCCGTGTCCGCATGGTGGTGATGTTTCAGCTCTCCACGGCTAGTTGGAATTGGTCATACCCGGAGTATAGGTCTCCGATGGAGTATATCGCGCATCCAGCAAAAGCTTCCGCAAATTCGTCCATTATCGGACCGACTCCCGAGTTCCGGATCGTCACCTTGTTCACCGGTTGCAAGTCTTGGATAAATCGGAGTGACCCATTCTTCTTCGGAACCGTAAACCATCGATTTGAGTACGAAGCGTTTGATGGCTCTAGAATCCCCATCACCACCTTCTCCTTGAGCAAGTCGATGATTTTGGGAATATGCACCCGTGGCACCGGAATCGGCTTCAGGTTCCACGACACATGGTCAATTGTGAAGATCACCATCGGCTCCACTATCTTCGGATCAACACACCCTATCTCCTTCGATGTGAATGCAAATGCTTTCCCATGTTGTTCCAACATCCCATGGAATCGTTCTTTTTCATTTTGTAAAAGGAAACCACCTCCACCAATTCGAAGTATCTTTCGGGTTTCATCCGTGAAGGCATGTCTGATATCCACAGACTTCCGAAGTGTCGGATCTCCCGAGACTTCTTTCCTCTTTTGCTCGCTATCGGTGGGTAACGGTCCCGCGGCCGGTTTCACTTTCTTCTCCACGGTCTTGTATTTCGTACTTACCATTGCTTCTTCTTTGCGGAGCGCATCTGGCCCCATTTTCACAATGATCTCGTACATCTCGACTGATTCCACCGGGACTACCCGGTCTCCTTGGCTTTTATCCTCCACAAGCTCTTCAAGCCGTTGTAGTGTGCTCCCATAGAACACTTCTTCGACTATTCCCACGATTTCTTCGTCTTCTTTTATTATTGATGCCGACCGTAACTTATCCTCCACTTTCGGTACTCTTTCTTCATTCCTCAGGTTACGGCCGTGTACGTGGATGCCCCATCCAGACCGATTCATACTTGTTTTGCTCCGAGAGTTTTCTTCCTGTGTGGGGTATCATGGCTTCTCGAACTATCACTTCCCCACTCTGTAACAGTCCGCTCTAAAAATCCATCCTTGTTTGGGACAAGAGCTCTCTCTTGTTCCTTTCATGATTTGTCGGCATAGTTCGGAATTGGACGGATTTCCCTCCGCTTTGGCTCCGAATTCGTGCAAAAGCCGCACCGTTATCGAGCACCTTCGTCTCCATTCGTGATGTCGTGATAAATGGTTGCCCGAGGATCACGGAATGTGAAACCTCGTCTTGTACGAAGAAATTTTGGTCGATCTCGACATCCCCGATCTTCACCGTCACATCCGAACAAGCCGCAAATAGATATTCCATTGCTTTAGTGGCCGCCCGGATCTTCCATCCATGATTGGTGTTAATAGGCCACTTCTCCTTCCGATAGAACTCCTTGGACATCAAATTGATCTCTGATCCGTGATCAATCAATGCTAGCATGTGCTCTTTGATGTTGCCGATTCGGACCGGAGTTTCCGTAGTTGCACGTGCCCAGTGTGGCCTTGTATAGTGGGAGTTCGGTATTTCGTCCTCCACTTTGGTGTCATTCATTAAGACGGTATTTGCATTCACCCTTGGAGTATTTTCCTCTATACTTTGTCTTTTTCTCTTCACAAGATCCACAAGAAGATTGTGGAACTCCTTCTTCGCTATTTTGAGTAATTCCCGAAGCGAAAATTCTACCCGACTATCGAGGATTCTATCTTCGAACACCTTTTTCAATTCCGTTTATTATTCAATGTCCGAGGCGAGCTTGAATGCCGGAATCGTCTTTTCTTTTCCCTTCCCTCCGGAGTTCCAGCTTTCCGGTGTCTTTGATGGTCCGGCCACATCATCCGTGCGCCGTCGTTTTTCATCCACATACACTTCATGCAATTGACATAGCGCATGTACGCTATTCTTATCTACGGGGCACTCCCATCCCGTAGCTTCCCGGATACATTCCGCGGCGCTTCGGATTTCATCATGGTCGGCTTTCTTCGAAATTTCTAACACTTCCGGCCAAAAAGACGCCTTTGTTGCAGATGACTCCCCCACACGTATTCCCACAGTTGTCGCATAATTGTCTTTCGCCGCGATCTCCTCCTCTAGGACCTTCTTCATGCCGCCTTTCCATAAGTTCGGTCAGAGTGGCTTCCGAGAATCCATCGAATGAATCCGATTTCCCTCGTAGTAGATAAGATCCCGTCGTAACGCCTCCTTGTGCTCGTCGCAATCTCTCCGATCATGTTCGGTGTTATCGTACCATATGCATCGACGGTCCATGTACTTGGAACTTGTGGGACGGTCTTCCGTCTTCTTCACCATCGCGATTTTCAGATTCTCCATCTCCTTCAGCAATTGCTCCACCGTGGTTGCGTCGATTCCCTTCTCGGTCGTAGTCTCCCAAGCCCGCGGTTGATGGTCTTCCGATCCAAATCTCGGTTTTGGAATCGGTTCTGAAACCCTCTTTTCTTCGTTGGCAAGCCATTGCCCCCTCTTTGTGTATCGCGCGACGATATCCCGCACGCTTTCCCATGTTTTGGTGAGGCCACTCTCGATAGTCGTGTCCTCTAGAAGCACTCCAAGATCCTTTCGGTCCCGGACGTCTACGGCTCGTAAGAACATGATAACTTTGTCTGGTGCGAGGATAGCTTGATCTCTCGTAGAAAACTCCCCGAACCGACTTTCGAATGCCGAAAACACATCGAGGACCTTCATCCCCTTGTCCGGCGTTTCTACCCAATCCTCGAATCCTCTCCGTGTTGCCTTGGAGGAGTCCTCGATAGCGAATGTGGTCTTTAGTGCCTCTTCAAACGCTTCCCATGTAGGATTTTGTTGTCGTAGTCCGTGGATACTTGCTTGAAGCCTGTCGGTAGCTACCTGGTTGAAGGATGTCACTTGCAGTCCTTCCGAAATCCCACACTGTATCATTTCCGCCTTGTAGTCCTGAAGATAGCGTGATATGTCCTTTCTGTTGAATTGCCCGATCCGTTGCACGAGCCGCTCTACTGCCGCCGCTATCTTCGACATTGCACGTTGTTCTTAAAGCATCTGCTCGAACATCATCATCATGTTGTTGGCCTCTGGTTGATTTTCCATCTCCTTGCCACCCGTGTTCACGTCAGGTTCACCAAATGTGTCGTGCCTTTCGGCTCCGGATCGTTGCGTGAGTCAGGTGGGAACCATTGAGGTTTTGGACTAGGAGAAAAGAAAATTCTAAGGCAATTAAGAATATGAAATATGTTGTGAGAAAGAAAGATATGAAAAACTCGTTAATCCCACGAGTATAGTGTATTAGTGAGTACTCAAATTAAGAGAGAAAAAAAATAGTTAGCAAATTGGTGAATCCCACGAATATATTATATTAATCAACCCTTGTAAAATAATCAACAACCCCTATACATCTCTCTCTCTTCCTTATATGGTGTTGGAAGAGTCTAAGTTTATCACATGCAAGCATCATGCTTTTCCTAACTTTAGTTTTCATGCACACTGCATGTGCATGATTAGCTTTCTATCCCATCTTTTCTTTTAACTCGAGTGTGTATGCATAAATAACTTTTTGTAACATGCATATCTAGAATATTTACATGGAATAAAGTTTAGTATAACTTTAAAATTCATAATATGCTAGTATAGTTGTAAGGTTGGGGTTTGTCTACGTGGAGGTATAGGGTTTGAATCTTGCCCTATGCACGTAATAAATATTTTTTAATATTTTATTTTATTTATTATACGTACTTTAAATCGGATATAGTATTTTACATATTTCACATAGTGTGTGATTCACACTACGACAACGGCGTTCGTATCTAGCATCGCGTCTCGGCGAGCCGGCTTTCGATAACCAAAAGCAAGTAATCTTGGGACCAGCACGACTGCAAGCAACGCGGGTCTTTGGTATGCCCTTGAATTCCCACGTTATCGATACCATACGTGAGGACTTGAAGACAGATGTTTTCGCTCAAGCCATTCTAGAACATGTTCGTGTTCACAAGTGGAAGGATAAGGAATATTCCGTTTGATTTTGGAGGTCTTTTTGCTATTTCACAAAACACCTTGATACTGGTATCACATGTTCTCTAAAACTTGATGAAAAAGTTGAAAATTTCACCATTTGGTAAAATTGAAAAATGCGAAATTTTGGTCAAATACGAAAAGTAACTTTGTGTATTTTTAAAGAAAAATGACAACTAATAAGTTTTTAGATCTTAAAGAAATCAAAAGCAAAGGATTTCAAAACAATGAACGTTTTTATTTTATTCGATAAAATGTTGTCTAAATTTGTTACACATAGTTGCACAACAAATACATTTGGGAGTTATTTGCATAAATATCATCATTCTTTTTATGAGAATCACTACTATAGATAATATATAATTGTGACTCTTCCTCCTTATTTTCAAATGTACTAGTCAAATCATTGTCTTCACCAAATGGTGTCTCCAAATTGTGTGGAGTAAATCTTCTTCACATTCAATTTGAGATATCTTCTAGACTTGGTAATATCTCTTTTATTATGTATATCGTTGTTGTCCTTAAACATCCAACTTTTGTCAGTGTAAAGTCATACACAATGATATCCACCTAACTAATGTCAATGATAGATGTATTACAAAGGTTTAATGCATCATCACATCCAAAACTTTACCAATGCAGAATTGGTACCCTAGCTCATGGCCATCTACATGTGTAGTTATTAATATCCCCACCTTGAGTTCTTGTAAGTTTCCTTGTCACTTGAGTTATGCTCATGTTGTCATCCTTTGTTCCACATAAATGTTTCTCTGTTGTAGATGAACCAAACTATGAAGATCAACATTAAGTGCTTGAAGTGGTCTTGAGAACCATGAGAATACTTTATAGACCATGTAAATGACATTTGCAAGGTTGAATTACCATCAACACAATTATTAATGGTTTTTTGTTAATCAATGATGCACATGTTCACCATAAGGTATCTTGTTATGCAACATACTTCTTTGCACTATTTGATATGCATCTTTTTCTCTTCTAAAAACAAAGATTTTAGTACGATTCAAGTTCATGTTTAAAAAACCTCTTTTATTTGAAAAACAAGAAGATTTTTAAACATGAACTCGATATGTTGTATCGAGTTGATGTAAAAAACAGAGTTTTGATCATAATTCCATACAATTAAATTCATGTTTAAAGTTTTTTTAACCGGATTAAAAAAAATTTAATAATAATAAGTTGAGCTTGAGTTCATATAAAAACCACAGTTTTCATCACAATTTGAAACAATGTATCAAGTTCATGTTTAAAGTATATTTTTCTAATTTTTTTTCAATTTTTTTATGGAAAAAAATAATTTTAAACATGAATTCGATACATTGTCTCGACTTGTGATAAAAAATCTAGTTTTTCATCATTTATTAAAGCTCAAAAAAGAAATTCAAAAAAAACAACAAAAAACCAAAATAAATAGAAAAAAAACCAAAAAATTTTAAACCCCCCCCAAAAAAAGCTTTAAACAAGTTAGCTTTTCTACACGAACTCGATACATTGTATCAAGTTTGTGTCAAAAAGTCGACTTTTCTACACGAACGTGTTGAAAACTCTGTTTTTCTACACCAACTCGATACATAGTATCGAGTTCATGTTGAAAAGCTAACTTTTTGACATGAACTCTGTATTGAGTTCATGTTTAAAGCTTTATTTGGGGTTTTTTTTAAAATTTGCTTTTTTTCTTATTATTTTGGTTTTTTGTTTTTTTTTCTTTTAAAAATTTGAGCTTTAATAAATTATGAAAAAAACAGAGTTTTCATCACAAGTCGATACAATGTATCGAATTCATGTTTAAGATTATTCTTTTCCATAAATAAAATTGAAAAAAATCAAAACAAATTGAAAAAATAATTAGAAAAATATACATTAAACATGAACTCGATACATTGTATCGAATTGTGATGAAAATTTTGGTTTTTATATGAACTCAAGCTCAACTTATTATTATTAAAAAAATTTAAATCCGAGTAAAAAAAACTTTGAACATGAATTCATTACATTGTATGGAATTATGATCAAAACTCTGTTTTTTACATCAACTCGATACAACATATCGAGTTCATGTTTAAAAAACTTCTTGTTTTTCAAATAAAAGAGGTTTTTTAAACATGAACTCAAATTATACTGAAATCTATGCTTTTACAAGAGAAAAAGATGAATATCGATACTACAAAGATGTATGTTGCACAACAATATACCTTATGGTGAACATGTGCTTTATTGATTAGCAAAAAACCATTAATAATTGTATTGATGGTAATTGAACTTCGCAAATGCCATTTACTTTACAAATTTTGTAGGGGAATTCTCAAAAGGAAGAAGAGGATAACATTGTAGATACCTTGATAACTTTGTGATATGTTCAGATTGATATATTAATGTTCACATCTAAAGTTTCACAGTTTTCACAGTTTATGAATATCATCTACATTTTAGGAGTTGTGGATTTATCAAAATTGTTTATAAATATTGTCTACATTTCTTGAGTTGTGAATTTATGGATGTTAATGAGCACTAAATTTATAGATGATGACATTAAGGATTGCAATGTTATCTCTTATACTTAAAACATTTTCAAGTATAACAAAAGATGTAATCTTAATCTCATCAAGATAGTGAAACCATTAATCTTAACTTGTGCCTTGAGTTAACCATTGTGATTTTCTTTAAGTTAACTGCATTTCATATCTGCAAACTCTCAACATTTAAACATTTACTGAAAAACTATTCAATTTTAGAAATTATCATTTTGAAACTTGTTAAATCTCAAAAAATTAGCAAATTTTACATGTTATTTAAAACATGTGATACTGGTGTATCAAGTATTTGAAAATTGTCTAAAATCTCAAGATTATGAAAGGAATCTATAAATGGAATGCACAATCCTTCCACTCGTGAACGCAAACGTGTTCTAGCACAAATTGATCCCTCTCGAGCATCTTGTTCACAGTCGCAACAACCAGGTACGGACTATCGACAATTCGAATGTCATGATGGATTACTATTCTTTAAGAAACTCTTGTATGTTCCTAATGGTACTTGTCGCCTTCAAGTAGTCCAAAACTGTCATGACACATATACAACTGGGAATTTTGGTAGTACTAAAACACTAGATTTAGTACAACAATCCTTATGGTGACCCCATATGCGACAATTTGTCGAAGATTTTGTTCGGACTTGTGATACATGTTGTAGAGCAAAAATGCCAAGGCATCATCCATATGGTTTATTAGAATCATTACCAATTCCAAACAAGCCATGACAATCCATTGCCCTAGATTTCATCATAGATCTTCCGGTCTCTAAGGGATTTGAGGCGATCTTAATAGTAGTAGATCGATATACGAAGATGGCCCATTTCCTACCATGTACTAAGGAAATCTCTAGTGAAGAAACTATTGAAATTGTCATGCGTGAAGTATGTCAGCATCATGGCCTTCCCGATAGTATCATCAATGACCGTGGACCCTAGTTCGTCTCGAAGTTTTGGAAGCACCTCTTTAAAATGCTTAAGGTCACTTGTAACCTCTCATTTGGCTACCACATGCAAACAGACGGCCAAGCAGAACGAACAAATCAAACGTTGGAGCAGTATCTTCGGTGCTTTTTAAGCTATCATCAAGATGACTGGGCGAATATTCTCCACTTCGCCGAATTTGCATATAAAACTTTGTCCACTCATCGACAAAGGTGACACCATTTTATGCTTACACGGGCTATCACCCCCGATGGTGTGTATTTGAAACCCCAAAGTTACCTACAAATCCTTGTGCAGAGGATCGTTTGGAGCATCTACGTAAGATACAAGCGGATTTATCTACTCATCTACATTGCAAAAAGTAGCGTGCGGAAGCAAGTATAAAGACCAAACAGAAGGAAGAAAGCTCAGGTTTAATGGAGAGCTTGAGCTTACACAGTATACGCGGGAGAGACAAAGAGAGTGTGAGAGAGAAAACACAAGAACTATATTCAACAAAAAAAATACTCAATCTCTATTCACTACTGTATACATATGTGTGTTCAATGAACACTTTTATACAAGTCCTAGAAGGACTGACAGAAGTACTGACAGTACTTCAATGCTCATTAAGAGCTCCTACACTAACTCCCAAATATATTCCTCACGGAATATCTTCCCTAATGGCCTCTCGGTTTACGCACCGATCCGGCCCTACCTACGCACCGGTCTGCGTACCGATTTACGCATTCGGCCTAACCGATCGGTCCCAACCGATCCAGTCCTCGGCTTCTTCAGCCGATCCGGCCGATGTTGAGCTTGTCTCTCAACATACATCAAGCTCAACAAACACACAAGGTTTACGCGGATCGTCATCGGCTTCCATCCAGTTTTGACATTGGAGATCAGGTGTGGCTACTACAACGACACATCAAGACTACTCGCCCATGCGAGAAGTTGGATTACCAGCGATTAGGTCCTTTCCGTATTATCGGAAAAATTAATGATGTCGCTTTTCATCTCGATCTATCTCCACAACTTCGGATACATCCGGTGTTTCATAGTTCTCTCCTCGAACCCTATCAAGACAACACCATCCCAGGTCATATTAAACAACCTCCACCCCCAACCGTGGAGCACCTTTAGTGCACACACTGGATACTACGGTATGTTAGTGGCACTAAGGATAAAGGTCTGTTATACCGACACGGTATACCTGAAACGTTAGTTAGATATACAGATGTTGATTGGGCTGGTGATGCATCGGATTGTCGGTCCACCTCTGGATATAGGTTTTCTCTTGGTAGCGCGACTATTCCATGGAGCAGCAAAAATCAACCAACCGTAGCTCTGTTGAGCATGAAAGCTGAGTATCGGGGCGTTACCATTGCCACCTATGAAACTATACGGTTTCAACGACTGCTGCAAGACCTCTGAATCGAGGTACCGACCCCGACCCTGATCTATTGTGATAACGTAAGCAACATACAACTCGCTAAGAACCTTGTATTTCATGCTCGGACAAAGCACATAGAAGTACATTATCATTGTGTGCGTGAACGGGTCCTAAGCGGTGAAGTTGAACTTCGGTATGTTCACACGGATCAGCAGGTTGCTGACATCTTCACCAAGCCGCTCGGATCAGACAAGTTGCAACACTTCTAGGAGATGCTCAATCTCTAGCAACTCGACGAGCCGCACTTGAGGGGGAGAATGGAGACAAGTAATGGCACCGGACAACGAGCCGACGAGAAAGAGAGAACCAAGACAGAGGGAGACAAGAAGAAAAAGGAAGCCGAGTCGATCGAAAGAGTCGGCACATCCAGACAAGTCGAAGAAAACGACGATGACAACAGAGTCAAGAGAGACATAACTGACCAGAGAAGAAGGCCAATACCCGGACATGGTCTGATTTTGTGGAGGGCTTGAAAATGGAAGACGAGTTGGAGACTACCAACTCGGTCAAGAGCTGGAACAAATCGAACACAACCGATTCAGTTCAACAATTTGATTCAGAAGAGCTGAATCTGTTGAAGGCCAAGCGAACTAGAGGGCAACGAAGACGGCGCCAGAGTTGCAACAACGAAGGAGCTGAGATGGGCTTGTTGAGCAAACAAGTCGATCGAGGAGGTTGAGTAGCGCAAACCAAATGGGTCGTGGAAGGAGGAATTGGATCAGACGAGGAGCGAGAGCAAGGCGGAAGGACACCAGAAGAGCAGATGAAAGAATCGGCTGCCCCAGACACTAACACCAAGATCCGACCTCAAGTTGAGCTTGAGGGGGGAGTGTTGAGCGAGCAAGCTCAACCGGATCTGGATCGGCTGGATAAGCCAGAGCTGGATCGTATCCAGAACTAGGAGCCGGATCCACGTGTGTACCGGTAGGCCGTATAGAGGTCTATGCTTCTAAACTACTAGGTAGTCATGGTCCTCGTAGTTAGTGCCAGACACTCATATGAGTATTGAAGTACATAGTACTTCTGTCAATCCCTTGTGGACTTGTATAAAGAGTGTTCACTGAGCACATCCTATGTACAGAGTGTTATTATTTTGAATGGTTTTTATGTTTTCTACTCTCTTTCTCTCTCCTGTGTATTCTTTGTTCCTAATCTTCCATTAAACCTTTATTCTCTGTTTTCAGTTTTCAATTGTTATTCAGATAAACCGGTTTGTCAAATCTTCCGCATATTAACTTTAACAATAATCTATCTATCTATCTCATAAAAAAGACCAAAAGTACTTCAACACCTATCGACACTTACATATTGACTATATGCAACCATGGAACCCTTAAAGGTTTCTTAAGTTATAGTAACATCGACCCACACTGAAACACTATGCTAATTAGAAAAACATGTTTGTACAACTCAAATAGATAATTATGGGATAAAAAATATTTGAGTTGTCCGAACTAAATATATAAAGTATAAGTAAATAACTTGTATATATCAAATAGTTAGCGTAGAAATGGCCATGTGGATGGAAATTGCATTTAATAGATGTTGATGGAAGAGTTTGACGAGCACGAAGTGACCCGAAGTTGGAGCATCCAAAGATATTTATTTCACAACATGGAAATCCTAAAGTGTTGGTTTTTGGCTTTTGACATTGCCCATCAATAAAAGTAGTTCCCATAAATTACAATGGGATCATGTTTATTGTGTATGTCAAGATTGTAGACGAGAATAATATCGAATAGAAGAAGAAATTATATGATTATGACAATATACATTTGGCCCATGCATTATGGATTGGAGATATTGAGCGTTGTAAGGTTATTAAAACAAAAAAGATGACATTATTTCCATTTATTGGGCTATGCATATATTGTTATAAGTGTAACCTTAAGGACCCATTCTAAAGCTAATTTGAACGATTTAAGGGGAGGATAGTTCGGAAGCAGTTGCACTAGGATTTGGAACAAACCTATAATGACCCATGACACATGAGAATGCACGTTGATTTCGAAGCCTACGATGTTAGGCTATATAAAGGGGACTAGCTAAACCCCTTCATTATGACATCTTGCGATATTGTAGAAACTCTGTGGGTGACACAAAGCTCGTTTCGTTTTGCTTCACGATTTATATGGAGTTTCCTTATAGAAGGAGCAATTGGTTCATATGAATTTGAAAAGGGACGAGTAAAAAAGAAGAAGCACACAGGAAAGCATGTGCATGCATTTTAGATGGGAAGAAACAATGAAAAGTGGATCGATTGCACGCGATTAGACGGTTCTTGTATCGAGAGGAGTATGCAAACAGGAAAGTGTGTCGAGGTCGCCCAAGTCGTCACATCATGACGAGACTTGACCCAGCAAGATAAACCTCACGAAAGGAGAGGAAGAGAAAAGGCATGAATGAAGGTTCTGGCGGTGGGTAACAATGGCAGCACGAAGCGCGCATGTGTAAGTAAGTAATAGGGTTTAGGGGTGTAACCCTAATACGTATGTATGTATGTATGTACATACACAGAAGATGAGGTGAGGATATAAGGAATGGAGAGAGTTGAGTATGTAGTACGTTCTCCATGTCCATGTTGGTTGGTTGTCCAGAATGAGTCTCTTAAAAAAAGATTTACATCGCCTTTTTTTTGGTCCCAACCAAGATTCGAACTCTCGCCGTTACATTACCTTAAAAAAAAAAAACTCTTCTTCTTCTTCTTCTTACGTTTTGGCCGCCGAAAAAAGTAAACCTCTCCATATCTATCTATCCAACTATCTATCTATCTAACTATCTAACTATATATATATATAAAAACAGCCACCCACACACAGAGTCTCTGTCTCTTGTTTCTTGTCTCTGTCACCCTCACCATAATACTCTGCACACGCGCCCGCTCGCAGTTTGAAAACAAAAAACAGAGAACAGTGACTGAGCTCTCTGGCTATGGCGGCCTCCTCCTCCTCTGCTCTTGCTCTTGCTCTTGCTCTGCTGGCTTTCCTCTTCATCTCCTCCTCCTCTTCTTCATTGCTCTGTGCTGCCTCCACTACTCACGTCGTGGGCGAGTCCTCTGGCTGGACCGTACCCGACCGCACCTCTGATTACTCTCGATGGGCCTCTTCTCGAACCTTCTACGTTGGCGACGTCCTCGGTGAGAACAGAAAAGAACTAGAAAACCAAAAAAATCCTCTTGTCACTTCACATTGTTGTTGTTTTTTAAACTGCTCCTTTCGTATCTCTGATTCCGTTACAAATGTACGCCTTTATGGCACACATTACTTCTGCGTAGTGTCTTTTCTCTTCTTCATTCCTTTCTTCTTCTTCTTCTTCTTCTTCTTCTTCTAAATCCGTTACGCGTACTATGAACAGATTCGGTTTTTGTATAAGGTTTTAGAGCTTCTGGTTTCTGATTTCTGGTTGCGCCATTATTGCCTTGCATACCGACGAACTGAATGCGGTTCTCTCCATATCTCAGCCCACTCCCCCTCCTCAAATCGTAGTGGTTCTGGGCTATGGAGATAAATCTCAAGCAAATCATTGCTAGCTAACTAGCAGAATCAATCGAAACCCACATTTTTAAGTTATAGAATTTCCGCCCCCCCCTATTCTTTCTGTTATCGATCTTAACTGATCGGAAAAACAGATATAGGCTATGGAGATAAATGCATTACCAGAATCATTGCCTGTAATAGAAACGTGAAGCGAACCATGACATATGCTTCAACAGAAACCCTAAAACACGTATTTTTTCTTTCTTTTCAAGCTCAGCTTACATATTCCATTGCGCATATATATATATGTCTTTTAAATTTTAGAAGCTCTCTTTTATGCGACTTATCTTCGTGCTTGATCTTTTGGCAGAGTTCAGGTATGATAGTGCGGAGCACACAGTGCTAAAGGTGACGAGATCGAGCTACAGTAACTGCAATATCACAGCTCCAATGGCGACCTTTGCAGATGGGATGTCTAGGATCACCCTCTCCACCAGAGGCTCTTACTACTTCATCTGCGGTGTCCCGGGGCACTGCGATGCAGGCCAGAAGCTTCAGCTCAACGCAGTTCAGCGACATCATCAAGCTCAGTCCCTCGCATCTCTACCTCCTCCCTCGCCATCGCCATCTCCTTCCCTCTCTTCGTTATCTCCACCTCCCATCTCTGCAGGTGGACCTACCATGTCTTCATCTTCATCATGTTCATCTTCTGCTCCATCTCCCTTTCTCCAGATTCTCGTTTCCTCCCTCTGTGCCATTTTTCTTGCTCGCTTCTGCTCTATTTAAGCTCCGCTTTCTGTTCCAGTCTTTGTTGTCCCTCTCACTGTTATCTCTGTTGTCGCCATCGCCATCGCCATCGATTGCCACCTTCATGGAACATTATGTCTCAGTCTCTTTTTTGTTCCTATTGAGCTTCGTCACCATTATTGGTCTTTTTCTTCAGCCTGGGGGTGTCTTTTAGGAGTCCTATCTTCCTGTCGTCTGTGTTCCCCATTGAAGTTCTGCCACAAGAAAGCTTCTTCTCCACTGAGAGTCTTCTGTTATAGGTCTTTGATTTTCTATTCTTCATCTTTCAATCCTGCATAGATTTTAGTTCTCCATTTTGGACCTACTTTGCAACTTCATATGTTGGGTTGCAATTGTATTGTCCCCATGGGCATTCATTCCACCATGGAAATGCAGAGGATAAACATGTTTTTCTTAGTTTTTTTGGCAATGGAGACCTTCAGTTTTTTGGTTTTGTTCTTTCAAAAATCAATTCATGGTAATGGAAGGTATAAAAGACTCCAATGGTGAATCGTGATTTATGTACCTGAAAAGATCAGAATAATGAGATGCACATATCAGAACAAGGAAATGGGCATGTTGTTTAATTACACCGGCCAAAAATGTCAAATGGGAATTGGTAACGAGGCCTAATGATCAAAATATGATTGATTGCATGTGGCTATGATGGGGTATGTCTGAACTTAGGGTTTTGCATTATAAAGAAAATATTTTCCATTGAAATGGAATTGTTGAGTATGGTGTTTATAAGATTGGAAGCTTTCTCTATTACAGGAATCAAATGTAAAATCCTAAGGAAAAAGAATGTCAAGCAATTGGTAAGGATTTTGATGCATGTGATGAGTGAGATTATTTATGTGTGTGACTTGTTTTTACTGTCCAGTGCCCCTAATATATGTATGACCTTGCCTTGGTATGCTACAATAACGATCTAATTCATCAAGAGTGTGCAACCTTTGAACTACCTAGGCTTTGCCACTAAGACCTTGTTAGAAGTAGGAGACTTGTTCTTGCAACATTAACATACAATAGGTTAAACATCTTCCAAACCAAAAATACTTTGGAAACATATCCATTAGAGAGAACCTTCCATTAGGAGAAGGAAATGATATCCACTTCATATGATCAACATCATGGGAAGCTCAAAGATCCCTTAAAAGGTTGAATGCATGTAGAGAGGTAGTAGAGGTAGATTTTTATTGGTGCCCTAGGAGGCCAAATATGAACTATGAGATTTATATTATGTGGAAGTTAGTAGTAAATCTCTTTACATTCACGAGTTATAGAAATGAACATTGTAATTGAGAGTGCACATTGTGATTGAAAGAGAAATGTGGCCCATATTGTGGAGAGCAAACTCCAAGGTAAAGAAATGTATGAAAGTATAACACTCAAACTTGTTGAAGGGAAAATATGTTGTGGTGACTCAAGGCATTCACTTTGAGCACATGACTTCATGTAAGGGGAGTTGTATCTTCATGTTCATATTGTTGGTTGATTACCATATACCCAATTCGTGGTGAATCAAGCAAGAGTGGTTGTCAAGTATTCTTGAACCTCTAGCTTCATTAATCCGAATCACATGAACTCTCACTTACCTCTCTTCGCAATGCTAACCTCGCTAAGAAGCTCATTATTACCCTAATTGGCTTTAGAATTAGAAACGGATGATAATGAACACTTAGATCATGTAATTAATAACCACACTTCAAAGAGTAAAATGATGCACCATACAAATAATTTGGAGGAATGATTAAGGTTTCTCGAAGCAACACTTAACTCTAATAATTCAACTTACAACAAATGTGTGTGTGCGTGTGTGTTTTCAAACTCACAACCACGTATATATGTTGTTCAATGTTTCGTTTGGAATGAGAATGTAACACATGGGAGGACAATGTTTAAGGCTTCATGGTGGCAATTGCTGAAGTGATGTAGTTTTTTTATCACACTTATTGATATAAATGTTTGCTTTCACACACACATAAAGTTTGGATTAAAAAAGGGGGGCTTAGAGTAGAAGTTCAAGAAGAATAGCTAAAAGTCTCAAACGTGACTTTTATAGTTGTTTTACAAAGAGATTGTCCCCTTATGTTGCATGGATAGAGGTGACCATTCGGTGTAAAGATCCAAACCAAACTTTGTTTTATCCCCCCTTTTACTTATCCTTGCACTTAGTTAAGTGCTCGCACCAATGTTGACGTCTTCATGGTTTTGCTACATATGACACATACTTAGCATATGCATTGTTGAATATTCTCCTTATTCGTGCCCCAAACACCCCATCTCAGATAAAAGAGAATATCAACTAACTTGCATGGAACCTATCTCTGTTCAAAGAAGATGACGACTTTTGTAGTTTGGTGCAACATCTGCAATAGAGTGTGTGAATATGTGATACATTGGCATTGCTAAAAAACTACAAAAACTCCCTCCCCGAGGAATGTATTAATGCACTAGAAGCAAACACACATCCCACCCGTCTTCCCAAACCATTTATTCATATGCTACCTACCATCTATATAAGGACCCAAATATATTGCTTTATTTATTTATTTATATGTCATGTTGAGTCATTTCCAATCGCTTCCCCATACAAATTGAGGAAGGCGACGACATAAGTTTTTTTTTTCCCAAAAAAACATTACTTCACATTTGTTAGCAACTAGAATACAACAGAGTTTACCCGAATCCACAATGGGATCAACATATACAATGTGGAGGAACAACTCCAAAACTATCAAACAAAAACAACAAAAACTCACTTGACCCTTAATTCCAACAAAACTTAAATAAACCCCATTTTACCCCGATTGTAAATCTTCCAATTAACTCTTTTCTTTTTCTTGCAACATTATCTGGGTAACATGACTATACTAACCCCCTTTTGCTTCAACTATACATACATAATTACAACCCATGTACAATATTGGGAGCCATCGGTGGAAACAACCACCTAGGCGCACGGTAATTCCACTCAGGCCTCAACGAAGATTTGACCATCATGGGAGAACCACTCCATTTCAGCAAGAACTTTGACCTTGCCCTTTCTGCTTCTTCCGATTCCACTTGAATCAAATCATACCGTCTGCGCAACCAAGCCACAAGCTCAAACAAGATATTTAACATCACCTCCCTGCATGAGAGCTTTCGCTGTTGAAAAACAAACTTACAGTGCATGATCCAGATGTGCCAGATCATTAACCACGCAACCATAAGCCAAATCTCCTCAAAAGATTTAGAATTTGTGCTTGGTCTCACCCCATCACATTGGAACACGCTACCACCCTGCACTATAAATCCATGTCCTTGTGGGTTTTAACTGTTCACCCTAGCTTTCCCCTTTTAGAGACAATCCTTGTATGGAGCCAAAAGCATACACATGGTAAAACCTCGAGGGATGGGACAATGCGATATGGGCGGGGTCTTGTGTCTTTGTCGAGTTACCAGGAAGTTGACCAATGGAGACTGTTCCTTTCGGGTGGGGTGAATGAATGAATGAATGAATGGGTGGGATTCTCTCACATTTTACATGGCGATGGGATTGACAATTGAGAGTGTGTTTTTTCTTGTAGGCGTCATTTGTTTGTATTTCTTCTGAGTATATATATGTATACATACATATGTATATATGTAGTATGAAGGAAGATCTTCCGCACAGACAGTGTAGTGTGTCCAAATCGATCCATCGATGCACGGAGCGTTTTGAAGTGTCCTGCACGCATGGCCAAGACTCCTCACTCTCCTCGCCGTTTCCTGCTCCTCCTGCTCTACATTCTCAGCTTGCACGCCATTTCCATCTTCTTCTTCACCAGAGGTTTCCTGCTCACCCGCAATGAGCTCCCCCTCTACAGCCGGTGTGGCGACATCTACGCGACCCAAGCCACCGTGGACCGTAGTTCGGATCAATGCGATAGAGTTGCCGTTGAAGAAAGTTCTTGTAATTGCTCCAGTGTTTTGTCAGATTTAGAAACAGGGAATTGCTGGACACGCCCGTTAGTGAACAAAGTTGTAATCTTAGTGCTTGATGCCCTCAGGTATGCTTACCCCGCACACACTTTAGCACACTATTGTGCAGTTCGACGAATTGCAGATGTGAGCTTGTGAAGAACACAATCATTCAGTTTTTTTTTTTTTTTTTTTCCAAAATGAAGCTACATTCCCATTAGTTAGGAAGGATTATTACAAAGAGACTATACAAGGAGTCTTATACACGAAACGGGGAATCTCCCTCCGATCAAGTTCAAGAAAATGAGACTACTTACATAGCCACAATTATTCAGGTTTGTATATACATATGCATACATGTATGTAAGTAGGTGTGTATGTATACACGTGCATATATATTCCAAAGAAAAGGTTTCAAGACTGGAATTTATCTCATCAAAACAACTGGCAGAAAATGGAAATAATGCTGAAAATGGTTCCAACCACATGGCATAAATATGAATGCACTATCCCCATTCCAATATACTTGGACTGTCCACACTTAAACATGATCAGAGTGGAAAATAATAGAGTGATCTGAATTGATATCATTAAATTGGATAATGAAGAAGATGGGTCAACCCCATAATGTCTTCTGGTATCAAGATCAGAGAGGAAAATAATAGAGTGATCTGAATTGATATCATTAAATTGGATAATGAAGAAGATGGGTCAACCCCATAATGTCTTTTGGTATCAAGATGGCCTATTATAAGGTACTAATTCTACACCTGTCACATGATGGATTTATCATCTGGCCACCTTATATGGATACATCTAGCTCATGCACTCCTTAGTCTGATAGTGTAACTCAAGTCCTCTTCACATCAGTCAGAGATTAAGATAGGTAGATATATTCACAAATCTATGGAAGAACTAATATGCACTTGTGTCATCAGGGGTGAAATGAGAAGAACACTATATTTCCCATTATGCCAATTTTTATGAAATAAAAGGGTGATATCATGGTTTGTTCAAACAAGGCTTTGACCCATTGCATAGGCTAATATAACATCAAGAGCAATGGTGAGTAGAACTATTCTTGCAAATAATCCAAGAGACATTGAGAGAACTTGTTGAAGGACAACAATATAAACACTATAGCTAGATAAAAAGAATCGACACAACTTTCTTTAGCTCCACCACTCATGCCACAAGTCAATCAAAGGTTATACAAGTATGGTCTTGACTAAGACACTCGCAAGGGACTACAGTGGATCGGGCAATAAAAGCTTGTCACCAATAGGACCCAACCATTTAAAGCACAACCTATGCCCCAGCCATTCACTCGGCAATGAAGGTGCTTCCCTCACCTTGGATACCTCTCTATCTTGGTTCGGCCCATGGTAGAAGTTTCAGCCTATCTAACTTCGTAATTTTAAATGCTTAGATAACATGACTCTTTGGTACCTTACGTCTAGTTATATTCATTTATTTTGGTTTGTTGTTCTCAAAGACAAGACAACATTTTAAGATGTAATCTAGGTCATGTTAATATATCTGTTCTTTTTCCGTTCTTTCTTCTGTTGGAAATTTTCACATAATCAAAAGATCTGTGAGATATATTACCTGTTTTGTCTATCGTAACTTTTTAATGTGCTGATTGTTATTATTTTGCTATTGTAGCATAATAATAACAATTTTCCCTTTTTGACCTTTTCGGTTCACCTTTCAGGTTTGATTTTGCTGCTCCCAGCAAATTATTTACTTATAGTAAGTATAATTCTAGTGCCCTATCTCCATTCAGGGAAAATATGCTTGGGACGAAATTCATTTAGCTCGTTTTCTAGAGCCCCAACCATGGATGGATAAGCTGCAAGTACTCCAACGACATGCGTTCGAAGAGAGGTCAGCTGTATTGTTCAAATTTATTGCTGATCCCCCAACAACAAGCTTACAACGTTTGAAGGTTAGATTGTTGAGTTCTATTTCATAATAATTAGATAATGAAGTGAATAAAGTAGATCAACAAGTTAATAGAAACATAGATTAGAATGCATCCCACACATGCATAAATGGAGCCATACAGAATGGTTTCTATGTTTTCCTTTCCCTGGAAAACATTTTAATTTTAAGAAAGATATATCTATCATAGTGTATATAAAAATACAGTCTCACACTCACGAGAATCTTTGTAAGAGGAGTATATGATGGATGGAAACTGCAGAAGTGGCATTGGTACCAATAATCTCTGGCATGAGTCAGGACAAGACATTGATGTCACAAGCTTTGGCACATTCATATTTTGGAGTTACATATATTGTAGTAGGGCCTCACACAATCTTATCTCATTGATGGCTTATCAATCGTATTTTATTTTAAGTCTCGATAGAGGACTCCAAGATGCTCAACCCTTAGGTGTTGTGGCCTTGCTTGTACAGTTGGGATTCACTGTCATATTTACTCAGGGGTCTTTGGCAGAATAATTGTTTGATTCATATCCCAAGCATCTACGCCTTACAATGGAAGTAAAGGTATAATGAGGAATGGGGAGAATGAGGTGGGTTGTATAATATTCTTATACATCAGAGAAAAATGAAAGGATAAGAACTTGGGAAAGGGATATAAAATGATCAAATTTGGTGTATGAAATTAACAATGGACTGATGAGTAATAAGTATAAAGTATTGGTAAGGGAGGCCAAATTCACCACATTTGTAACTAATTATAGTTGGAGGGTGGCAACTCCAGACCTGCACTCTCTTTCATCTTTATTATCTCTCTTTTACATTCTCTCTCTTCCTAGATTCTTCTCTCTCTAGAATTTGCAACTCTTTAAATGCCTTCTCTCTCTTCCACTTTTTCCAAGATATTCCCTCTTATTCCTAGTTTATTGTACATGTTTGGTAGTACAAGAGTCACTTAACTACCAAACAACCATTTCACCCACTTTCCCCAGTTTTGTATAAATAGGCTATACCAGCCTCTTTTGTAAAGACTTTTATTTTTGCTACTACTTACAAACAAGCTCTACTGTTTGGCTGTGTCTCTACTCTTTGCAACCATTTTTTCTACTGCTGTCTAACAGCCTTCTCACAGCTTGGCTGTGTCTGTTTTGTTCTAACAACTCTTCCACTGCTGCTATTAACAGCTTTTCTCACATGGTATCAGAGCAGTGAGGTCTCCATATCCTCAGCCTGTTTTTTTTGCCAAAGAGCACACATACCTATTCTCTTTTATCCCTCCCTCCCAACCCTATAGAGGAGGTTCTCTTAGCAGCCACCCTCCCAACCTATAGAGGAGGTTCTTCGTTTTTCTTTTCCCCTCATCTGAGCCTCGCCTAGCATCTAGGGAGGAGTAGAAAGCCCTGAGCATCTACCTACAGCTGCTGCAAATTGTCTAGTTGTAGCTCAAGTGGAGGATATCCATGGCCTCACATGCCACCATTGTTTCATCCACCATTCCCCAACTCCCGAAAGAGTCCATCTTGGATGGGAACAATTACTTGGATTGGGAATTACAAATAAAGACCTTGCTACAGTACCATTGTCTATGGAATGTAGTCAATGGTAGTGACAAGAAACCACCGGTAACTTTATCCTCTTCAACCAAATCAGTTGCTGGCTCATCTAACGCTGAGATTGATGCTTGGCTAGATAAGGATTCTCATGCTCATGCTTTCCTCATGTTTAATATTAAACCGAGCATGGCTTGTCAATTTCAAGATACAGATGAAGAGACAGCCAATGAACTATGGGCAGCCATAAAAAAGAGGTATCATCGAGCTAATCATGCCCAAATGATAGCTATTCAGAGCCAACTAGCAAATCTCAAGATTCATGACACTCCCAACATCATGGATCAAATAATGCAATTTGTTACTCTCTAAAAGGAACTAGTTTCTTTGGGAAGCAAGTCAACTAAGTTGAGTTTGTGCATTGTCTAATGTTAAAGTTGCCAGAGTCATTCTCAGCCTTTTGTGACACAATTTTTCTTCTTCCCAACACGCTTAATATGAATACATTTCTTGGCATGCTACAAGGCAAGGCAACAAGGAAGAAAAGTGCTCAAACTTCCAATGAGACGCTTCTACATGCGAAAAGTAAAGGCAAGTGGAAGCAAAATGGCAACTCCTACAACAAACCCAATCCGAGACCACCAAACAACCCGGCCTTCAAGGAGGTCACCTGTCATTATTGTGGTTACAAAGGTCACATTCAGCCCGACTGTGGTTAGTAGACAGTGGTGCCACTGCACACATGACTTATGACAAATCCATTTTGCATGATGTGAAGCCTAGCTCCTACCAAATCTCCATCGGAGATGCCTCAAGCATTGAGGCTTCGTTTGTTGGTAATGTGTTTCTGAACACTTCTTCAAATGATGAAGCCGTCGTTCTTCAAGATGTGCTACATGTGCCTCACATCTCTGCCAACCTACTTTTGGTCTACTGAATCACTAAGCAAGGTTATGGAGTCTACTTTGATAGCTCAGTTCTGGAAGTCATTGACACCAACAACCTACAAATTGTAGCTAGTGGCACACAAGAAGGGGGTTTATATCGCTTGAAAGGTTCTCGTAGCCCCTTGGAAAAATCCAAATCTCATCTTCTTCATCTTCTTCAAGGCTCTCATGCATTGGTGGCACAAGAATATCCCACGTTGTGGCATGCTAGGTTTGGTCACCTCAACTACGATTCTCTACAAAAGCTCTCCTCTTCATAGCTAGTTGAGGGTTTGCCTATTTTCAAAACTCCCAATACCCCATGTGTTGCTTGTCTTCACGGAAAGCAACATCGAGAGCCTTTCCCTCATGAAGCCACTCACTATGCAACATCTATCTTGGAGTCAGTGCACATGGATCTTTGTGGTTCCATGAAAACCACTACTCTTGGTGGTGCATGCTACTTCATGCTTATCATTGATGTAATATCTTATTTGGTCTTATAGGCCATTTTGGCCTCTTAAAAGACGTTAATATATCTTTCTTTCTTTCTTTCTCAAAGACAAAAGCTACAATATACCTAACTTGAGAATCTCACATGTGCCAAAAACCAGATTCCCTCGTTTCTTCTCTTTTCATCTTATTTACTTTTATATTTACTGTGTAATATTTATTTTATTTTTATTTGTTCTCAAAGATGAGACAACACTCAAGATGTAATCTCTCTCATTTGGTCTTATAGGCCATTTTGGCCTCTTAAAAGACGTTAATATATCTTTCTTTCTTTCTTCTTTTTCGTAAGGTTTGGGTTTATTTTCTTGTAGAAAAATCTCAAGCCTTCACCAAATTTCAAGAATGGGTAGCTCTTGTGGAGAACACGACAACAAAGAAAGTTCGAAAGATCAAGTCCGACAATGGTGGAGAGTTTATCTCCCAAGCTTTCCACCATTTTTTCTCTCAACGAGGCATTGCTCGCCAATTTCTACACCCAATACTCCTCAACAAAATGGAGTTGTGGAAAGGAAGAACCGGATCGTTCAAGAGATGTCTCATACAATGCTATCTCAATCTGATCTTCCTCTCTTGTTTTGGGGTGAAGTTGTCAACACAGCAGTCTACATCATCAACTGCTGCCCAACAAAAGCAGTTCCTGCAATGACCCCTGCGGAAGCATTTATAGGTGTAAAGCCCTTAGTATCTCATTTTAAAGTCTTTGGTTGTGATGCTTATGTTCACATTTCAGATCATAAAAGGACGAAATTTGAGTCCAAAACCAAGAAATGCAAATTTCTTAGTTACAACACACAATCTAAAGCCTACAGGTTATGGGATTTAGAATCAAAGTTCCTAGTCATCTCTAGGGATGTTCATTTTGTGGAGTCTAAACCGGATGACAGTAGGATTTCACATGAGTTCACGGTTGAAATTCTAGCTCCTCCGGAATCTCCTATTTTACAAGATGTCTCACCTTCAAGGCCCCCATCTCCTCCTACTCAACCCCTAACTTCACCAACAATTCAAACCTCTCCCTCAACTCCACTCGTTTCCCCTCCCTCTACACACCAGTTTCCACCACTTCCCCCAAGTGGCTTCAAGCCACCTTTCGTGATTCTCATCTCTCCGATGCTGAACATCATGAGTATACATCTGGTTCTCCAACCAACATGAAAAGAACACGTAGGTCACAACGGCCTCTTCACTCATGCAACTTTGCCTTACGGTGCACTGTTGTGCAATCACAAGAATCCACAACAGCAAAAGAGACCCTTGTTCTTCCAAAGTGGAAAGCAACAATGGAAGTTGAACTTGATTCCATTGAGCAGAATCATACATGGGAGCTGGTCCCATGGCCTCAACATCGACAAGTCATTGGACTGAAATGGATTTTCAAGACCAAGTACCATGTTGATGGTACTTTGGATAAGCACAAGGCACGTTTAGTTGCAAAAGGTTGCTCACAAGTGGAAGGAGTGGATTACGAGGAAACATTTGCTCCAACAACAAGGTACACCTCTATTCGATGTGTGCTTGCGCTTGCTGCTCACCACAAATGGCCCATCTTTCAAATGGATGTCAAGTCAGCCTTCCTTAATGGTGACTTGAAAGAGGAAGTTTATGTTGAACAACCTCCAGGTTTTGAGATTTCAAAGCGGGAAAACATGGTCTACAGGTTACACAAAGCCTTGTATGGATTAAAGCAAGCTCCGAAAGCTTGGCATGACAAAATTGATACCTTCTTTCTCTCACTTGGGTTTACGCATTGTTATGCTGACAACAATCTCTATGTCTTTTCCCAAGAAAATCTGCTATGCTTGATCATATTATATGTTGATGACCTTCTAATTACAGGGTCCCTTGTTTCTAAAATCGAGGAGCTTCGTGCTGACCTTAAAACCACATTCGAAATGACTGATCTAGGACTTCTCCATTGCTTCATAGGTATGGAGGTCTATCAATCAAATGGTGGTATCTTCCTCAGCCAACATAGGTATCTCAGCCAGCTCCTTCAGACCTATGGCATGTCAAATTGCAGGCCACTCTCTTGTTCGATGGATCCTAACTCAAAGCTATCTCATGAAGATGATTCTCCCATATTTGAAGATATCACCAAATATAGAAAGTTAATTGGGTCTCTTCTTCACTTACACCAGGCCTGATTTGTCCTATAATGTGAGTATTCTCAACCAATTCTCAAGTGCTCCGAAACAAAGTCATTGGCAAGCAGCAATACGAGTTCTTAGGTACTTGGCCAACACACTCGACTATGGTCTATCTTTTAGAAGTGGCATTGAGTTTGTTGGCTACTCGGATGCTAATTGGGCAGGTGATATTGATTCTAGAAGGTCCACATTTGGCTATTGTTTTATGTTAGGTTCATGCTTGATTTCTTGGAAATCAAAGAAGCAAATTTCAGTTTCTACTTCATCAACAAAAGTTGAATATTGAGCCTACTTGGATACTTTTTGTGAATTGCTATGGTTAATGCAATTATTTTATCACATTGGTGTTTTGCAAGACTCTCCTATAGCAGTTTTCATTGACAACCAAAGTGCTTGTGCCTTGGCACATAGCTCGACATTTCATGGTAGAACAGAACATATTGAAGTGCACTACCATTTAGTTCGTGAATTAGTGAAATCACTAGTCATCAACATAGCATATCGTCCTACTCAAGAAAATGTGACTGATTTATTTACTAAGCCCCTTCCAAGGCAAGCCATTGATCAGCTCCTTGGTCGACTCAATGTTGGACTGCCGTTCTAGAGCTGAGAGGAGGTGTTGGAGGGTGGCAGATCCAGATCTACACTCTCTTTCATCTTTATTATCTCTTTTTTACATTCTCTCTCTTCCTAGATTCTTCTCTCTCTAGAATTTGCAAGTCTTTAAATGCCTTCTCTCTCTAAAATTTGCAACGCTTTAAATGCCTTCACTCTCTTCCACTTTTTCCAAGATATTCCCTCTTATTCCTAGTTTATTGTACCTGTTTGGTAGTACAAGAGTCATGTAACTACCAAACAACCATTTCACCCGCTTTCCCCAGTTTTATATAAATAGGCTATACCAGCCTCTTTTGTAAAGACTTTTATTTTGCTGCTACTTACAAACAAGCTCTACTGTTTGGCTGTGTCTACTCTTTGCAACCATTTTTTCTACTGCTGTCTAACAGCCTTCTCACAGCTTGGCTGTGTCTATTTTGTTCTAACAACTGTTCTGCTGCTGCTATTAACAGCTTTTCTCACAATTATTTTGAATTGGGCTGTCTTTTAGGGGCTAACAACTGGTAGTCTTCCTACCTTCATTGATGTTGGGAACAGCTTTGGGGCGGCAGCTATTGTGGAGGACAACATCATTAACCAGGTTTCTTGATATTATTTTATTTAGTCTTTATTTTACTTGAACAGCTTTAGGGTGGCTGCTATTGTGGAGAACAGCATTATTCACCAGGTTTTGTGATGTTAATTTGTATTTTTTCAGCTTTCTAGCAATGGAAAAAGAATCATCATGATGGGGGATGATACATGGCTGCAGTTGTTTCCAACAGAATTTACAAAAACATATCCCTTTCCCTCATTCAATGTCAAAGATTTAGACACTGTAATGACATTCTCAACCTCTACAGGATGCTTTTTATCTCTATTGCTATATTTATGTGAAAGTAAAAGTTGCCCAAATATGTTGGTGATGTATTGAAATGATTGCTTGCAATATGTGAAGTGTAAACAGCAACATGGCATTACAACATATTAAAATCCAGGACAAATAGCTTATGAACACAGCCAAATTTCTTGTGTTTGTAGGGTTTAAAAGTCAACTGAACTAGAAAATTTCAAAACTATAAAATTCTTAAAAACCTGAAGTAGCTGCTCTGGTTTTGAGTTTCTCTTAAAAAGACACAACTCATATCAATGCTTGATGTGAAAACAGGTGGACGATGGTGTGGTAGAGCATTTGTTTCCTGCATTATATGAAGACAGCTGGGATGTGCTCATAGGACACTTCCTAGGAGTGGTGTATTTTTTCTCTAAATCCATTCACATATATTGTTTTTGTGTAAGGCAAAAGAATGTATGCATACTGAACAGAGTGATGTTCAGGATCATGCGGGCCACATTTTTGGAGTGGAATCATCACACATGGTTGATAAGTTGGAGCAGTACAACAAAGTTCTGGAGGTTTTATTGCTGCTATATGTCAACTTGAGTTCTGGATGTAATTGTTCGCAAATGGTTTTGACCTTTATAATTGCTCCATATTTCTTGCAGGATGTTATATCTGTACTTCAGAATCATTCGTTTCCAGGTGGGCTCCATGAAGACACATTGCTTCTGGTAATGGGTGATCATGGCCAGACATTGAATGGAGATCATGGTGGTGGAACAGCAGAAGAGGTAGATCATATTTTAATATTTATTTAATCATGTAAATGTCAAACTATTATATACGAAACATGCCTGTATGTTTCATTTTGTACTCTTTGCAATTTAATTTATTCCTCTACTTTTCAGAATCATTCAAACAAGAGTTACTTCTGGTTGAAGTTTTCCAATTCGCTGATTTTTGTTCGATATGAATTTTATTAGGTGGAGACAGCATTGTTTGCATGGAGTACAAGATTTCCAGTTCATTCTTCTCTACAAATTTGTCCATGCACTGTAGATTTGGTAAGTAAGGTATTGTGGAGTAGTTTATAGTTGAATCACACATTTAAATTCATCATAACTTGTAGATCTATTTCTTGCGTTGAATTTTTTCTTTTTGTTTTGAGGTCAGAACTAATAAAAATAAACAAAGGCATTTACAAAATGAGTATATGCCTTAAGACCCACGTTTTAATGAAACTTGTAAAATGTTTTGTAATGTAGCAAAACCCATCATTAAGTAATTTCTATCAGAATGTACAATATACATAAGAGAGCAATATTTCTTGAGGCACTAACCAAACTGTCAAAGTTCATCCATATGAGGTATACTTTCTATTTCACAATGGCATTCAGGAGATCAAGACATGATTAAAGCCAAAAGAAGCTGGAGACAAAGAAGTGTTACGTGGTGACTCATTGAGTCTTTAGAGAATTTTAGTTACTAATTTCCACCTCTATAAACAGGGGTGCTTAAATCTCCCTCTACTGAACATATATGCATATAGAGAAATCTTCATCACGGACAGAGTGTAAAGGTACAATGGTTCTTTACAGAGACAAAATACATCTTTCTACTTAGGAACCTCTTCAGACATCCCAATGATAGTTCAAATATTTCTCTGCTGATAGAGCCATCCAGTTTAGATGCTCTACACGTCCACTGACATAAGAATTTTCTCACAGGAGGTGTGGTACAGAGAGTATGTGACATCATTGATCACCATGAGAGACCCTCAGGAGGGGCAGAGTGTGGGGGGTGCAATGGTCTTTTACAGAGATAACATACATGTTACTACTTAGGCTCTTCGTCAAAGATCCTAGTGACAGGATACCATTTTCCTCTTGATAAGGCCCTCCAGTTTGGGCGCCCTAAACTTACAGGGACATGAGTCTTCATACAGGTGTGATCTACTTCATGTTGGTGGTGACATTCCCAGAACAAACTTCTATCTTCCACGCTCTCTTGCTACACATTTTTCGCTCTCTACATTTACTTCGTTTCAGTTGACCTTTTGAATCTGCCATTTCTTCATTACAGAATTACGACATTGTTCATTTCCCTTCACATTCATATTTCTTTGTTTGATTTTCTAGTTGTGGTACATGTTTTTGTGTACAGTGGCATCTCTCTCTCTCTTACACACACATTATAATTGCTCTCAATTTAATGTTCTAGCTCTTTGCTGTTTTTGATGGATTTCATTACTTTGCAGGGAAAGGAGAACAATTCATGCATATGTGACTTTCAACAGGTTGGTAAGTTTTTATTTATTTGTGGGTATATGTATTTACTGTGGAATGAAGATGTTGTGACAAATTACATATTTTTGTAGCTTGATTTTGCTGCAACATTAGCTGCTATTGTGGGAGTACCACTTCCCTTCGGGAGGTAGTTATTTTTCTATGCCTGATTAACTTGATGACCTGTAATTCTAAAACCTGCATTAATTCATATTCATGTATTATAAAAATGTAGTTCAATTATATAATACCATGTTTTTGATTAAAATGTTGTTGCTAGCTTATAAAGATGCCGACTGCTAATAATCAGTCTAGATACATTGGCTTAAAGATTAAGCATTGAGATCCTACTTTCCCATTTTCTTAAATACGCTTTCATCTGGAATGCATCAACAAGCTTTCAATTATCAACAACTCTTATTCTCTGTTGTTTGTTTGGTTAAAAGTAAAATGTTAACTGCATGGCTGACTGAGTTATTTACTTCAAAAATGTAGCATCGGACGCATCAATCCACAGTTATTGAGTTTGCTAGGTGGATCATGGCCAACTCGTACTGTTCAATCTTCTATGAAAGAGGAAGATGGATGGCTTAAGTTAAAGTGGTTGGAGGGTTACCATCAGCTACTACGTCTTAACGGCTGGCAGGTTTCGTTCTTTTTGAGACGTTCACAATGTTCATTTAACAGATGATTGAAGTTTTTTTATTGTGTCTATTTAATTTTTAGACATTTGTAAATATTGAAATGCTAAAATATTCAAACTGCTTGCACAAAAAAAAAGCTCAGAGGCGCTTCTAACATTTCGTTACAGCCTTCAATAATTGAAGGACAAAAATAATAAATCTATATGACCTAGAAAATTAGTCTTCTGGGTACAAAAGGAAACAAAGGTATTTTTGTTATTCTAAGCAGATCCATTCAAGTTCTTCAACATGGTCCAAAAACGTGTCAGAAATGCATTTGAATGACTAGAATGGGTGCACAATAACCATCCCTGAAATGATGAGAGGAGGCTCAGGCAAGGAAACAAGTTAGGGGATGATAAAATGGAAAGCTCAAATATTTCTGTATCTCATGTCTATGAGCTGCAAAAAGCTTTAACATATTAAGCATAAGATTCCTTCCATCATCTCAAAGGCCCCATCTGAATTGATGTTGAAATAGTATATGTGAGCATGTCTCAAGTATAGGTTTGAACCATAGATGGTTGGGAAACTCCTGGAGATGTAAAAAATATAATGCACTGTTGCATTGTGAATCTTTGTGATTGTAAAAATCCACTGTTTCATGCGTGCGCCAAGCATAGACATCCAATATCACTATGTGTGCAATTTTGATTAAGGACCGCACAGTTTAATGGTTGTCTGATAGTCCAACATTCATTTTTAATGTGAATATTGGAAAGATCTGCTTCAGACAACTTCCAAAGACTTAAATTGGGCCTAGAAGGGAGTCTTGTCTTTGGGTGTGTCTTGAGAAGGGGTGCTATGTTTTGTTAAGACTCCAGCCTCTTTAGGTACCACCAATGCTCCATGATGTCAAAGTTGAAAGCTTCCATTAGGAGAAGACATTTGAGACCTAGAAATCTGTTAGATCTGGAGTTGGACGTCATGTAAGGTCTAATTTGTGATACTTGATGGTTGAAAGATGATCTATGTGAATTGAGGATTTCTGTTGGGAAGTGCAACTAAGTTGATGGAACATTGAGACCCCAATTTGGAAAATTGGATATTTTACCCAACCAAAAAAGCATTCTGAGGTCCGTTTTACAATAATATAAAATGTATAAATATAAAGAAGCAATTGATATTCCAATTTTAATCTAAAGGTAGAGTTCGTCACCTAGCCATCCAAATTTAGTGCTGTATATATCTCATTAGTAAGGCAAAAACCTTCACTCAAAATTTTTGTGCTCTCTTACTATCACGTTTTCTTTACTGTGAGTTATGTGTACACGTTTGCGGTTGGAATTGAATTATTTTCATTTGGAATTATTTGAGATGAGCTTTGAAAGAAAGTTTTCATAGCACCATATGCTAAGATGACAGATGAGGAAACCCAGTTATGGATATGGGCATGTACCCTTCACAGATTCATCAAATCATTTTCATTTGGAATTACATCAGAAAAGTTTTGAGCTATGCCATAGTATCATATTGTAAGATGACAGATGAGGAAACCTGATTATGGACTGGCATTAGGGGACAGAATATCTGGCATTAGTGGAGATAACTGCAGACAGCGTTGCTTGGCATTTCCTCCTTGGGATGAATAGATTGAGAATCCTGTAGTGATCATAAATCAGTGGTGACACCAAACAAGTTGAGATAGCAGGAGCCCATTTATGTACAAGAGTTGGCAATGCTTTTGGGCCTTAAAGTTGTGTATAAGGTTCAAATAAAGTTTATGTCCTATAATAGTGCCCTAGTACCATAGATTTTCATTCCCTTGTTTATGAAACCATATTGATAGCTTCATCTATCATTCAGGGTTTATATGCAGTCTTTTAAGCCCAAGTCTGCTTTCAACAATTCCCATCCTTGAGCCCTCATAATTCTGTAAATGAACCGGTCTACAGTTAACCCTAGGCACATGCTATGATTCTTAACTCTCAGAAACATGCTGTCATCATAGTATAACTTGTGATGTAACTATATAATGCATAAAACTGAGTTATCATCAGGACACGATGGTAAATTTGATATGTTTATATGGAAAGAAACCTCGGAATCAGGCAGGTGCCATTTGACCACATCTGATCCTGTAGAGTCTCCAGATCTGTTTCCTCTACCATTTGCATATGTTTCTGTGATTGATACGTACTTTATTAACACGAACTCTCCTAAGGTTTCCTTGTCTCCTGATGATTTAACGTACATTAATTTTTTTTCTAGACAAGACATTTAAAGAAATTCAGAAAATTCAGAAAATTCAGTTGTTGGTTTGTTTCTTAGGTGAATCGTTACTTTGAGCAATATGCAGAATCAGTTATGAATGGGTTCTCAACAAGTGATCTCCGCAAGCTACAGATGTTGTATTCCCAAGCTCAGTCAGCTCTACCACAGTTTTCGAATGTCCAGGAGCCTGGTAAAGATTTGAATGAAGCTATGGTTATGCTCTCTGATGCAGTTGGGAAGTACACTAAGTACCTAGATGCTAGTGCATCACTTGCACGATCCAAGTGGACCCAATTCTCAGATGACATGATGGGATTAGGCCTAGTGATACTTTTCATTGCTGTGATTATCCAAATTAATGCAGTGTATAAAACTGGGGGAGTCGACTCTAATATAAATTTTGAAGATTGCAATAAAATATTTCCTCTTCATGAGATGCTCAAAGGAAGCATTGTGTTTGGCATATCCTTTGGCATCTTTGCAGTTTTATCCTCAATAATGATATCATCTCTATCCCAAGCATCTACATCCCTATCATGGAATCAAACAATAATGACCATCATTGGAGGAGCAATCTTTGGCTCGGCAAAATCATTAGTATTTCCTGGAAAGATAATTGCACAGGAGAATGATTGTAAGAAGATAACAGGAATGCAGACTTTCATTAACCTGGCTATATCAGATCCCCAAGGAGCTGTAGTAATTCTCTTTTGTGTGATGTATGCCTGCAGCTTGCTTTCAAACAGTTATATATGTAAGCTTGAATCTGCACGGTCTTAAGCATTATTTTCTTTGCTATATCAAGAGTAATGAGCAAATATTCTGATAATGTGCGTTTATTTTCCTTATTCTGATAATGAGCATTTTTTTGTAGTGAAAGAGCAGCAGGTAGTTACATTTTTCTTAGTCTCTTCTGGATTTCACAGTTTAAGACATGCGATACAGAAAAAGTCGAAAGCTCCACAGGTAAAATTGACACGTCCCGATTGACTAACCCATTGATGCTGTTGATATATGATGGATACTATCTATACCTCTCCTTTATTAGGCACACATTGATCTTTGTATCAGGCATTGTGGCTATAGGTTGTAAACCTGTATACTAGACAGATTTCCTAGGAAGAGGTACCTTGGAGGAGATCTTGAGGTCTACATGGTGTACATTTCAATATTTCACCTTTTTTACTCCACAAAAGATGAGAAATGCCATTGATAGGTTACAATTTGGAAAGACCCAAGGTCATGATGGCTTGTTTGCTGAACTTTTATTTGTCTGTGACACGTTGCCCCCTCTTCTTTCATAGAGCTATGTGTGAAGGTTTCCCCAGTATATGGACAGAAAATAGTATTGTACTGATCTTCAAGTGCGGAGATCCCATGATACCTAGCAATTATAGTTTAGCAATACTTGGCTAAACTATATAGTTCAATCCCAAAGTCAGAATTGAATGTATGGGCAGAGAGAAATGACTCTTGCGCAGCTGGACAGGCAGTTTTCTGAAAGGGGCTCTCAATGTCAGATAACAAATTGACCCTTTGAGTCCTTATTCAGGAGGGAAGAGCGCATAAAAGGAGAATCTGCTGTTGCTTTGTGGGATTCTGGAAAGCTTTCGACATTGGACTGTGCAATTAGTTCATGTAAGGACTAGAAGCCCATGGAGTCCCTATAGATATGCAATAAGTACTATATGAATCAGTGTCAACAAAAAGTCTGCTCTCCTATTGGGTCATTAGAGGCCGTGGCTAACATGAGTTGTTAAAGTGGGGTCTCTATCACAACACTTGAAATGGGTCACAATAGATCAGGAATAGTAATGTGTCATGCCCGTTGGCCACAACCATCTGTGCCACAGTCCTTGTTTCCATATGATCGAAAAATAAAGGCCATTATCACCCAGTACTGAAAGTACTTCTTTCGCTTCGGAGATCTCTCTGTTTTGGAGCGTTCCATGTCAAACATTTTTTAAAGGCAGAAGTTTGGTCATCTAAGTTCAGAATCTATTGGCCATTTTGGCCTCTTGAAGGATGTTAATATAGCTTTATTTCTTTTCTTTCTTTTTTTCATCTACTGCTGATACAAGTGATTCGCTTTATGCATTGGTTGTTTTTAGTAAGATATTTCTTTGGCATGATATCTGATTATTTTTGTAAGTGCAGGTCATGTGCTTTCTCGCAATGAATTTTCTTATGGGGCGCTTTGGTTCTAACACTGTTTTCAAGGATGTGGAATTTCAAACAAATGAAACAGTATCATACTTGACCACGTCAGCTGTTATTGAGCAATCTGTTGTCATCTGCTTCACTCTGTACTTGCCATTGCTTGTCTTGGGCTTTTACACTGTTAAAAAGCTGTGGAGCTCTTGTTTTCTGCAAAGTAGTTCTTCTTGGGTCGTGTTCTTTGGTGTACCCCTATCATATATAGCCTTAATGCTTCATTGGTTAGTTGGTGACCTTGTCAAGCTGCATTTGCTTTTCATTCCTGAAACTGCCAAAGAACTTGTGAGGTTGCGGTTACCTCAAATAGTTTATTACATTGTAGCTCTTCAGACTTTGTTGTTGGTTTATGAGATCAAAGACATTGAGCACAAGAATATGAAATTTCGGCTGAAAAATCTTCTTGAAGATGCTGCCATGTTGTGTATTGCTGTATGGGGCAGTCTGATATTATTGCTGCTTGGGAGGCAGGGACCCCTTATCACTTTGATTGCTGCTATAGAAGGTAGAAAAATCGGTTTCTACAGTTTTGACTCCTAATATATTCATGATTGTTCCGTTTAAGTTGAACCAGGCCTCAAGATTTCATTATTTTCCCATCTTAACTTGGGTCAGTGGGTATTTATGCGTCAGTAGAGGATATGTATAAAATGGCCAGCCGTGCTGAATGAAGTCTAGGATTTTTTTTGAATACATATGATGGGATCTTCTATTCTCATGTGCATATAAAAGCTTTAGGAATGATGGTGGAATATTCTGTTTTCATCACTGCAAATGTCAGCGTTCCAAACTTCATTGAAATTTTTTAATGAATATTATACACATTCTTAATGTGAATTTCACAGTTATACAAGGTGTTGGTTGAAGCTTCATATACCAGAATCTTATGTCTCTTTTCTAGGTTGGTCTCTTATGAACATGCAATTTCCATGTTCATCTCCATTGAAAGTACCTGCTGTGGATGGAGTATACAGTGTCCCAGATTACTCTTTTGCAAATTTTCAGTGGAGTCTTTTTGCAGTACAGATATTCTTTTCAACGGGTCATAGGTAACTGTGCATCAATACACTTCATATTTTAGGATGCAATTTGAAAATTCCCCATGAATTCAATTGTTCTATGATTACTGCTCGTTCCATAGATGTGCTTTTGATGGACTACGGTATGCTGCTGCCTTCGTAGGGTAAGGATTTAATTTTTTGGGTGCATGTATAGAACCATGTATTTTCACTGATTAATTTGTCTTCATCTACAGATTTGATCAATTCAACATATATCGTCAGGGAATTCTTCTTGGGATTGATACATTTGGAGCTTCTCATATACTCCCCGTGGTTGGACTAGCAGTGCTGGTTGCAAAGAGAAATTCAGGGACTGGAATGTTTTCCTCCAATGCATTTTATAGGTCACAGTTTTTTCAGGTTCTTACACTGCCATTTTTTGTATTATAGTAAGCTATAATCCATGATTATTTACTCTTGGTCATGCCAGTTATACAAGGTGACATTTTTTGTATTATAGTATGCTATAATCCGTGATTATTTTATAAGCTATAATCTGTGATTATTGTACTCTTAGTCAAGCCAGTTATATGAGGTCAAATTAACACTTTGTACGCGAAGGTAGATACATTATTAGTGAAAGAGGTAAATCTTGACCAGAAATGAACTAGACACCCTTTATGAAACAGCCACTGACCGGTAGTGTGGTGGTGTATATGATGCATGACGTCTGATCCATATAGACTAGAAAGAAAGAAAGATATATTTACTTCTCATAAGAGGCGAAAATGGCTTACAAGACTGAATAAAAGATGACACGAGAACAATGTATCATATTGGAGAAAAACCAAAATTTGTAAATTAGTAAGTAAATTAGTAAAACTGCCTAGGGTACCAGATATTCCTGATAGTTAACACACAAATGGTGTAATTTTAAATGAATGAGAACTTTTTGTTTTCAAAAATAGGGACCAATAATGGTTTACGAAACGGTAGAAACTACAATTGGTTTTGTTTATATTGGGTGAACCTCAGCTGAAAAAATTTACCATTCTAAACGTGGTCTATGAAATCAAAAGTTTCTGTTCCAACTTCCAGCCATATGAATGTTTACAAAGTGCATGATTGAAAGTTTTTAAACAATCAGCTTAGTTTTCAATCCATCTTTGTCCCAAATTTGTGGCAACTAATTGGGATGTTCCAGATATAAGATGATCCTCTAGATTCAAATACAGCTTCGTACGTACCGAGAATCAGGCACAAGGTGCCCAACAGTAAGGGATTTTGTATGCTCCTTTTAGCGATACAGATTTTGCTTTTGGAAAGAAAAACATAAGCTTATAGCAAATCGGGAGAACATTTTGGCCATAGAAACTAAATTTTAAGTATAGGCAAAACAATCAATGTATGCCTGCATATTTACTAGGATATCCATTAGTTTTCAAGTCTTACCAGAATACCATTTAGCTTTTACTGCTTGACATTCAAGTATAGGGCAAAACCACCAATTTACAACTTTTTGCATATTTACTAGTATGCCCCTCAAATTTCAAGAATTTCTGGACAGCACTCAATTTTTACTGCCATACCCTAGACAATGACACTCTATTTTGTTTATAAGAATACAAAAATTTAAAATGTATAACTCATCTTGTATAATGCCATTAAATCCTAAATTTGACGTCTTCCATTTGAATGTAGGCATTATTAATGTATGGGCTGGTTCGGACGGTGACAACCTTTTTCACTACTGTGTGCGTAACAATTCAGAGACGTCATTTAATGGTATACTGCCTTCATTCGTATCTTTTGTTGTTGTTTTGTTCCTTTTTTGTCGTTTCTAATGTGTTTACTCTCTTACTTGATTGTTGATATTTAGGTATGGGGATTATTTGCTCCTAAATTTGTTTTTGATGCTGCTGGCTTGCTGGTGACTGACGGCATATTGTTTCTCTTCTATGCATTGTGCCTTCCTCTTCTTAAATAGACAGTCCAAGTTTTCTTTTGTATATATTCCTTGACCTGTAATATTCCTCATATATGGTCCATCATGTTTCCAAGTTTGATGTCACCTTTGTATTGAGATTCCCTCAAATGATGATCTGGGAATTACAAATGATAGTGAGTCAATGCTCATAACTAGTAGATGAGCATCCAACAAGACTTACGTGAATATGGGCCATTGCTCTCCAAACCATCAAATGGGAGTTCAAGCCACAAAAGGCAATCTAACCATAGGGTGCGTGATCATTGTTGTAATATCATTGCCATCATATTCACAGAGACAATCTTGTTCTTGGTGTCAATATTTATTTATTGATTTATAATTATTAATAAATCAAATTTTTACGATAGAAACACCTTCCAACACTGGTGCAAACAAAATTTGATAAATAATGCCTGCAGGTAAAACACAGTGACTTATTGGGCGCTGATTGCTGTCCAATGTAAGTTAGTGGTAAGCATTGTTAAAGAGTTCCAAGTAACCTCCTTTGTTAGTTTAATGTTGGCTTTATGAATTAAAGGTGGTTCCTTTGCCGATGGTCAGTGATTGCTTGATATCCATAGTTAAATGAGTGATGTACCCCTTTTGTGCAACAAAAGTCCCTTTCTACCACCTCATCATTGTGTGCACCACCTTAAGGTCACCTATCAATGCATTGGGAAGGTTGGGGTATTTGCCTCGGTCATCTGTGTGACTTTTCTTACTAGAGTATTGCTTGTATATCTTTATGAAATGTTTGGATTGAGAGTATTCATCTTGCCAATCTCGTAATTGAAAAGTTGCCAATTTCTGTATATGGTTTTGTACATGCATGAAAAGTCACTTTGTTTGGTGTCTTAAGGCAATATGGAACTAACAAAGAGAATGCTAATATAAAAGTTTCAAAGAAAATGTTTGCATTTGGTAAACAATTGCGAAGGTTGTCTCTATTACGTGAAAAAAACTTATAATGTTGGAAAGCCACTCCTACATAACCCTAGTGTGCTATTGGCAACTCTTAAGTGGCACTTATCTTAGTAATAGGATGGCTTGCATGAAGGTCACGAAGGCCTGAGTCAACATTGACCCTTCACATATGGTGATTGCCTTTGCACTTGATGGATATTTACAAGCATGTGCATTCTTTGTGGATCCATGCACCATGGCTTGATACAAGAATCCCTAAAACTCATCTCACTTGGAGATGTTGCCCTATCCCCTTAGTGATGCTTGAATATGACGTTGCAACACCTATGTTGGGATATCACAACCACTAGAATAATCATTGATGATCGCATTGTAGGAATTGCTACTCTAGTAGGTCATTGCACATTGTGGAGTTTCTTTGGACATGGAGTATCGTTGTGTTGTTTAGGAATGCAAAGGTTGTTGTGATAAAAAAGATTGCCATTAATAGCCCCAACCACAATCAGGGTGCTTTCAACGAAACTAGGTTGGGCATTTGAGCAGCTAGTGCCCACCAATGCTCACGTTGCTGATCAAACATATAGGGATAAGTTTTGATCAAACATATAAGGCAACTTGGCTAGTAGGGACACTTGTGGGACACTCCAAATACAAAGAACTTTCCCACATGGCCATTAACTTGACCATAATGACCATTGGTGAGAATGGTTGCAAGACAATGGAGAACATCATGGTAGACTCTTGTGAGAGCAACCACATTGATGAGCTCCATGAGATATGTTCAATTGTGTTCAATGATATTTGGCTCACCCTCCAAATTAGTGAAATGAAGCTATCTTTTAATCTATCGTTTTGTTTCCATGGCTTGTTGAACCAACTTATGGATGTCATTAAAAACTTAGGTGTCTTGAGATTGAGAAAGGATCCTAACAGCTAGGTAATTAATTGCATGAGAATGTTGTGCTACATCATTCTTGCTAGTTTGTTACAATGGCAAACATGGAGGATAATACTTTCTACTTTTACAAGAATTGCAACAATATGATTGCTTAGTTTCAAGAGTATAGAACCTATCCTCGGTAAAATTGGAGGCTCCTTAAAAGTAAAACGTAAGATTAAAGACATAATTAAGGTTTTTCGATTATTGACATGTGTTTTGTTCCATATCGGGATGAGGAAGAGGAAGGATCCAATGCAATCCCAATAGAGTAAACCACAAGGTCTCATACGCAATGGGAGTTTGCTTGTTTGCGTCACCACGGTGTATTCATCCACATTCAAAATTTCAATCCTCGTCCATACTGACATCCACCACCATGGGAGCTTGCTTACTTTGTGTTACACATACAACGTGCATCCACCCACTTGTGTGTGTGTGTGTGTACAACATACGCGATCTGATCCTTTTGTATACATATCAACATAGGGATTCCGCAGGCGCAAAAAAGATGTGTGGCACGACGATGCATGCATGTGTGGCTAGGGATGGGGCATAATATTTTGTGGCGTCCGCCCCCATTTGACTTGGCCGGCCGGCCGGCCAACCGAAGAGTAAAGCACCTTACCCTTCATCATCATCATCTTCTTCTTCTTCCGACGGCCAAGAGGAAGAAGAAGAAGAAGAAGAAGAAGAAGACGGCGGCCGGTGTGTGTGTGTGTGAGGAAGGAAGGATCCGATGGAAACATCCGGAGTCTTCTAGAAAGACAAAGGAGTAAAGCAGATAGAGGCAGGAGAAAAACGCGAAGACTTGCCGAAAGCAGAGATTTTTAGGGTTCCGTCGTTCCCGTTCTTACTCTGTGTTTCTTTCTGTGCTCACTCTCTCTCTCTCCCTATCGCGCGCGGATCATCCCAGAACCTCTCCTCTCTCTCTCGCTCGCTCACATGGTATGCGTTTCTCGTCGAACTTAGATGATTTTCAATGGTGTCTTCTCTTTATCTTTAGGATCTCCGTATAGAGAAGGCAGATATGAAAGTTTTGACACAGACGGATTCCTTTAATCTTCTATCTCATCTGAAACCATCCGATTGTGCTTTAGGTGTCGACGAACAATACATGGCCGTTTTTTTCTATGCTCTGAGCATCCTCTCACAAAAAACTTTGGGAGGGGGTTCGGTCTTGTTCTAGCTGTGTTTTAGTTTTTGATGAAAGGAAAACACCCCCCCGTGTTTCTCCAACTGTTTCATAAATCAGAAATCAGAAGGTGGGGCTTGGGGGTGTAATGATTTACCCACCCAGGGCCTTGTGAGTACTGAATACTGTTAGATTCTGAAATGGATTTCGGTTTTCAATTGCGTATGTAGCTTAGGTTTTTGAGTTCCTGCGGAAGGCGAGTAGTTTGATTGATCTCTAACCGTGTTTGGAGTGTGTTTCTAACCACTCGTGTGACTTGAGTTTCAGAGTTTTATGTGCTTATTTTTTCTTTTTCCGGGTTTCTGGCAACAGGCGACACCATTAATCGCTGGAGTGGCCGTTGCAGCAGCGGCATTAGCAGGAAAGTATGGCATTGAGGCCTGGCATGCGTTCAAGGCGAGGCCCCGTGTCCCTCGGAT
>NW_028230717.1:0-10000 GCF_043228905.1 Azolla caroliniana
GCATTTTGTAGCACGCGACGAGCACACCAAAAGAACCCACCCATGAACTCGTCAAGAAAATGGCACTTCACAACGTCAAGAGAAAATGGAGAAGAAACACCCCGTGACAGTGACGGTGACGGCTGCAAACGGTAGTAGATAGCAGTAGTCGTCAGACGACGACAGCAACAGTCGGCAGCAGACAACGGTTGCAGACAACGGCGACGACAATAAACGGCAGAAAGAGCCGTTACACAGAGACGAGGAAAAGAGCAGAAAAGAGCAGAAGAGAGAGAGAGAGAGAGAGAGAGAGAGAGAGAGAGAGGAAGTTAACACTTATGAACAACACAAGATGGGGGATGATTAACTCTATATTAAATTAGCATTATCATCATCAAATACAAAACTACCTACAATGAGGTATATATAGATCTCATGTGCAAAGGTGCACATGTGTGAATAGAATATAGGTACTAAGGTGTAAGTCCTATATTAAATGAACTTAGGAGTGGAGGATTTAGAACATCCCACTTAAGTACAAGGTCCTATTTAAGGCGTTATAGTTAACACTTCTAACTAGATTCTATCTAAGTGACTATGAAATTACATGGTTGACTAAATAACTAAACTAAGTTGAGCTTGATCTCTCAACACGCCCCCTCAAGCTCAAGTGTGAGGCGTCTGACATCCGCTTTGGCTTTTGGCGTTGTCTGGCTTTCGATGTCGGCTTCTGTGTGGCTTCCGTCCGATCGTTGGCTTTCTTCGCCATGGCAATCTCGGGTCCTCCCCCTCAAGCCAGTGACGAAGTCTTGTAGTGTGTGGGCGAAGGTCGACTACTTCCACCCATCGTGGGTTACAAGCCACTTCGGTGGAGCTCTTGGGCTCTTGTTTGGCCGCTACCTTCATCGTGAAGGCATAGTGATGGGCCATGTACTCGTTGTAGCCGAGCCGAGTGATGGGGTTCTTTGCTTTAGATGAGCGTCAAAGTTTTTCGCTCGCTGATGTGAGCGCCTTCTTTGCTCCGGGTGTCCGCATGATGGGTACACCGAACTCACTGTCTAGTGAGGGAGCCGACACATCCGAATCATTGTCATCGGGGGGATCGACTTCGTATTCGGGCATCTTACCTTTGCCTTTGTCCAAGTTCGTACTTGGATGCGACGTGCTTGGGTCGTGTGGGGGCTCTTGTGGCCCACTAGACTTTGCCGTATTGGACATTCTTCGAACATGTGTTCGAAGCGATCTCTAGCTTTTACCTCTTGTTCGGCGGATTCCGGGTCGAGTGGAGTCAGAGTCGAAGTTGTCTTTGGTGCGTACCAGGATGCGGACTCGTCGAAGACTACGTCTCGACTTACCCGAACCGCTTAGGTAGAAGGGTTGTAGCACTTGCATGCATTCTTCTCGGACGAGTATCCTATGAGGATACATTCCTCCGACTTCGCGTCGGGCTTCTGTCGTTGTTCACTCGGGATGTGTACATTCGCAATGCTTCCGAACACCTTGAGGTGCGATAGGATCAGCTTCCTTCCGATGAGGAGCTCATATGGGGTTAGCTCATGCACTCCATTAGTGGTGCATTGATTCATGAGATAGACGGCTGTGGATGTTGCTTCGGCCCAATAGAAATTCGGCATGTGCTTCTCATGCATCATGGCGCGTGCTAACTCAAGTATTTGCCGATTCTTCCTTTCGGTTACTCCATTTTGTTGGGGTGTGTGTCAGCATGAGAATTCTCTCCGAATGCCTTCACTTTGGAGGTAGGAGGTGAATTTGTCGGAGAAGTACTCCTTTCCTCCATTCGATCGTAGGCATCGAATGTGCCGACCGGTTTCTTTTTCGACTTGGCCCTTGAGCTTTTGGAACTAGGAGAACACTTCACTCTTCTTCTTCATTGGGAAGATCAACGCGTAGTGCGAGTACTCGTCGATGAAGGTGACATAGAATCGGCATCCGCCGATTGTCGGTGTTTGAGCCGGTCCCCATACATCCGAGTGTATGATGTCGAGGAGGCCTTTGCTCGCGTGGCTCTCCTTCGAGAATGGGGGTCGATGTTGTTTGCCGAGTTGACACGCTTTGCATACTCGGTCGACTCGTTTCAACTCAAATGTCGGAAGTCCGATGATGACTCCATTTGATTGCATAGCTCGGAGCCGTTGGAGGTTTATGTGGCTGATTCTCTTGTGCCACAACTCGATGCTTGTCTCAGTTTTGAGACCTTTGGCGTACATTGCCGATTTCACCTTGTTCGAATCGAGGATGAACATGCGACCATCTCTCAGTCCCTTGGTTATGAGTCGGCCATCTTTCTTGATGAAACAACCTTCGTTGTTGAAGCGGAATTGCATGCATTGCTCCACGATTTGGCCGACCGAGACCAAATTCTTCGTTATTGTGGGCACGTGTAAGACATTCTTGATGCAAGTTTGTTCGCCTTCTTTCCCGAATGGGACATTGCCGATGTGCCGAATGGGATGTGTGGTGTCGTCTCCCGTCTCTATGAAGCCGGGTCGGTCCGGCGTTCGTAAGTCACGAAACCACTCTTGGTGTGACGTCTTATGATGTGAGGCGCCGGAATCGACGAACCACACATCTTCCGAGTTGGAGGTGCTTGCGGAGTCGGAGGCCGACATAGAATTCTCTCTATGCCTCATTACGAATAGTCCGTCATCGTCGTCGTATTCGGAGTTGGCGGCTTAATTCGTGAGTTGTCAACTTGTCGAAGCCGACTCGCTTCTTCTTTTTCGGCACTCCTCCTCATGGTGGCTGATTTTTCCGTAATAGTTGTAAGTTGCTGGCCTCATTTGCCGACCTTGTTCGGCATGGAAGCTCCCCCTTCTTCCGAAGGTTCCTTGATGGCTTTCGTGAAGGTTTGAGTTCCCTTCGTGTGATGGGCCGAATTGGCTTCTTCTACCACAGTGACCTCGTCCTCGGCCACCGTCCGAACTTGAGAAGAACATTTGTCTGTCCGACGTCTTCATCTTGGTTCAGATATGGTTTTGTTTGACCAATAACATTGAATCATTGGAGGTCGAAGAACGAAGAAGGGTTTTCCCTCACCAAGATTGCCGTCCTCAACGAGTCGAATCGTTGTGCGAGGCCGCCTAAGCATACTTGAACCATCTCATCTTCGTCGACATTTATTTTGATGGAGCCAAGCGACTCACAAATGCTCTTGGTCTTGATGGTGTAGTTCGACACAAACATGTCTTTTTGCCGAATGTTGTTCAACTCTTGTCAGAATTGAAGCTTTTGGGCGGTTGTGTTGGCAGCGAACATTTTCTTTAAGTTCTCCCACACTGCTTTGGGCGTCTAGGCGTCTCGAATGTGGCTAAGCATGTGGTCGTGGACACACGTTGCCAAGCAATACATGACTCGACTCGTCGCTTGCTCCCATGTTGCGTAGTCGGCGTTATTTGAGTCAGGTCGATTTTCTTGTGCGCCGTTGATGTAGCTTCAATACCCTTGGCCGACAAGGTATTGGGTCATCTTGTACTCCCAAGATGAATAATTGCTCCGGTCTAGCTTTTCACTATGGAGCGAGCTACCCATTTGTCTGTTCATTTTGATGTAGTGTCTTCCGTTTTGCTTTTCTTCCTTCAATCACGTACTCGTGCTACGTAGCGGCACTACGGTAGTAGATAGCCGGACTTTGTCGCCGACCTTTCAAACACACAATTATGAAGAGGCGGATGGGCTTAGTGGATGTGCTAAACCACACGCTCTAATACCATGTTAAGAATTAGGAAAGTAATTAATCCTTGCTTAATTAGTACCTAATTATGTGATTAGTTGATAAGCGGAAGATTAACTGATATGTGTGTGTGTGAGAGAGAGAGAGGAAGTTAACACTTATGAACAATACAAGATGGGGGATGATTAACTCTATATTAAATTAGCATTATCATCATCAAATACAAAACTACCTACAATGAGGTATATATAGATTTCATGTGCAAAGGTGCAGATGTGTGAGTAGAATATAGGTACTAAGGTGTAAGTCCTATATTAAATGTACTTAGGAGTGGAGGATCTAGAACATCCCACTTAAGTACAAGGTCCTATTTAAGGCGTTATAGTCAACACTTCTAACTAGATTCTATCTAAGTAACTACGAAGTTACATGGTTGACTAAATAACTAAACTAAGTTGAGCTTGATCTCTCAACAATGCCTTTACATTAGGAAATTCAAACATAAACATTAGGATTTAAAGCATAACCTACAATTTCATGGGACGTGTAGTTTTAAAACATGCTAGTCTTAGTGGAATGGTACATTTTAAGTTAGTTGTTTGTCAACGTTGAAATGACTTTGTTACTTGTCTCAAACCATAAATGTCAAACTTTTCTTAGATTCACAAAATGCGAACGAAATGTGACGCATTTATTTTTTCAGTCTACTATAATAAAAATAAATCTAAAATTATTTCATAGCTTATTGATAGATGATACTTTTTTTTTGTTTTTTTCCAAAAAAATTCTACTTCCATTAGTTAAGAAAAAGTACATGGAATAATATACAACTCATATGTTACAAGCCACTTTGCAATGGCTACAACAAAACATCATGTATAAATGAAGCAACTAAGCCTCATCACATAATTACTCGATAAACGCCCATCAACATGAGCCTCACACACCCACATTCAGAAGATTTTGTAGTTGCAAAGTGATACATATTTAAGGTATGTTATGTGCATAAACCATGAGTGAAAACAAATCCATGTGAAGTTGGGATGCATTATCGCCACAATGTAGTCTTAGATATGGGAGTGATGCCCTAATCACGTGGTTACTCATGCTCTTTAATGCCAACATCTTTGTCAACGCAATTATTGTCTTATTGTGAGGAACCACAAGAAACTCCTTTGAAAATATGAAGGTATGCCTTATTTTCTTGCTAGATCTAAACACTAGTGTTGAAATCATGCTCTTGTAGATAAAATCCTTTTTTATAGATATACATATCAATATGTATATCTATGGGTGATATTTCTCTTTACCTTATTTTTTGAACTTCGTGATTCATCTTGATGATATTTAGAGATAGCTAAAGCCTTTCTCACATGCGTTGTGGATGGACACTAGATCAATTCCATAAATGGAAGATTTGGAAGATCATGTTGTGTTTGCTTTTTTTTTTTTTTTTTTTTGCATTTTGCCATGCTTCACTGTTAATCAAGAATGGGGCCAAGAAAGTTCATAGTTCCATTGAGGCCTTTGAGTTGACTCAAAGAATAGGGGTAACTTTTTCCATAAGTGAAGGAGCTTCTTCTTTCTCTTGTTCACAGTCTCTGGTGAACCCTGCATGTTGTCATACTAGTCGCAGACTACTGCCACCAAGTTCTCCTATATCTCACGCAAGACATCTGAGAGACACTGATATGTCGCATTGACATTTCCATAATGCCCATAACGTTATTGTAGTCATTGTTTTCCATATATGGGTAGATCGCACCTGCTTTCGAGGTTGTTGAAAGGGGTTGACCAATATCAATCTTCTATTATGTACCATCATTGCCTCTTGAACCTCGCTTGCCTCATACAACATCAAACTGGAATATAACACTCCCCACATTGCTAATCCCCATGAAAATAAGCAACCAACATTGATTGTTAAAAATAACGAAAGAACTTTATTCCATACTTGTTGAGCCAAGGAACATGACCAAAGAGCATGCTTGGTAGTCTCTTGTGCTTCGTGGCAAAAGTCACATTGTCGAAGATTAGGTGTTAGATTCCCTTTCAATGAGTGACCAACTGGTAAGGCCATATGCACTAATAGCCATTTGAAGAGAATAAATTTAGTTGGCCCCTTGAATGACCAAATCCATTTCCAGTTAATGGTAGTTGGCTCTTGAATATTACATATTTATCACACAATTTACCATTACCAATTATCTCAAAATAAATAAATTCAATGAATCGTTTTTTCAACAACATAAATTTTCTAGTGTTTTCAACTTATTCGACCTCATATCCTTCCCCTTCCATCCTGCAATACTCGTCACTACTCATAGGTGATAACATTTTCATAGAAGAGAGCGTCATCGAAACTTGAAGTTTTTTCTTCATGGCTCCTATCACTAATCTAATAAATAAAGTTTGGAACCTAATTGTTTTAGTTACACCTTTACCATCAATACTCTTGTCCATAATGATGCTTTAATGCATATCACCTAAGATTTTATCTCGAGAGTTAACATCACAGAAATGAAACCCGTAAATTACCACAAAGCTCCTTAAGCTTATTGCAAGTGTGGAGTCTTCACTAATGGTTTATGCACATAACATAGCTTAAACATGTATCACTTTGCAATCACAAAATCTTCATCAACGATTCATCATCATCAAATACCCTTGAAATAGCACTATTGTCTCCATCCGCCGTGTTTGAAGGGAAAAAAACACAAAAAGACAAAATCTTGGGTTCTAGTCAAAATAAGTGCCAAGTCATTGCCAAGGAAGGGTAAAGGGTTTGAAACCCACCAAAAATGATTGGAAGGAAAAGATGGAACTACAATGCATAAATGACAACAATGGATCACCATTTTTGCATGGTTTTCCCCAACTAAGGTGAGAAATTTCATTGAAACAATATTTCTACTTAGACCAACATGATCATCATTTAGAGTGAGATACGCCACAGTCCTTTATTGGGAAATATTTTCTTTCTCCCATTTGATCCCTTCACCACACAAAACAAACTCATTTCGTATAACTCTTGAGAGTTTAGTTTCTGTGCTTTTAATAACATATTTTCTCTTGAGTTTAAACAAGTTGCGAATTGAGTCATAAAATAAATTTGAAGTTTAGATAGTTTTTTGTCACATGTAAATAATATGGGGGAAGCGGTTACAGAAAATCCTATGTCATAAATATGCTTTTGTCATATTGAATTCAATTACACAAGATTTAAACATGATTATAGAGTGCCAAATAAAATAGATAAGAAAGATTTGGGAGAATATTCTTGATTCACTGTAGTGAGTCTATGATTGATGACAAGATCATCTTATAATAGCAGCTATCTCTATGGGCGAGATAATATTCATGTATTGGGCAATCGTGTGCACATTAACATTTTGTCGAGCATTGTCATAGTTTGCAAGAGGAAGGTACTATGATAGTTTGTAGTTAGTTAATTATATGCACGTGCACACTTTTGTGTGCTTCTGCGTCTGCATTTGGATATGATTGCTATGACCACAACCATGTGAAGGTGTGTGTATGTGTTGGTGGATCCATGTAATAAATTGACGGGGTAATGCCGGTAAGTATGTGTAATTAATGATATATTTATGTGTATAAGTCTGGGGGTATGTGTATTTGCATTTAGGAGTATATGTGTCTATATATATGTGCTTAGGTGTATGTGTCAGTGTATACAGATGTCACAGAGGGGGAGTTCCCACTGAGGACTACCCCCATGTGACATCTCCCCATCGTTGTCGTGAAGGATTCCGGGCAATTCCGGGCACAGAGGGAAACAGAGCGAGACACACGGGAATGGGTGTCTACACGGATGTACAAAGTTTAGCCGTTATGTGTGAAACATGTAATAACATAGGACTAGTAATTACTAGGTAGTAGGGTTTAGTGGGCATTTTAAAGACCCGCACGGATAGAGAGGAATGTGGGAGTTTGACGAGAGGGAATCGAGGAAAATCTCTATCGGAAGCAGCTGACTTAACTACTTGATGTAACATCTCTCTCTCTCATTGAGCTATAAAAGGAGGGAGAGAAGACTGAGAAACAAATCCAGGAATTGGGAGGAGGAAGTGCTATCGGATTGAGGGCCGAGTTCTCTCTCTCTCTCTCTCTCTCTCTCTCTCTCTCTCTCTCTCTCTTCCTATCTTGTGCTCTACACCCTTCAGAAGAAGGAGAGGAAGTCTCTGCTCGCATTGGCAGCCCGTGTGCTCCCGACTAGAGATTCTTTGTTCTGTCTCCCTGTGTGTGGGTGTGTGTGTGCGTCTCTCCTGAGAGCGCTGAGCGCTGTTGCCGGCCGTGCCCGGTTGTACTCTTTGGACTCTCTGTTAATCATTAGTTTACTATGTCCCCTTTATTGGGGTTTTTGCGTGGCTCTTACTTGTCGTGTGTTGGCCGTGCTCCGAGCTCATGCCTTATACTCGTTCTGAATCTGTCGCGTGCACGTATGGGTCCTCGAGCCTGTGCGCTTGCCGCTGCTCCCTGGCATCCTTACCAGGGGAAGTTACACTCCCTCAGGCTAGTGAGCTGCTCTGCTCTGATTTGGGTACCGTTCCGTATCTAATACACGACTGGGGACCGAACTGGCATAACTATCCAAACTGTGACTCGGTCCTCCCTTCCCCCTATTCTGATTACTTGGTCTGAGATCCCGGTGATCCCGTCCTATTTCTACGCATCCATGTGGAAAACCGCGACATCTTTGGTGAACCCGACGTGAAAGGGCGGAAGAGGAGTCTAACGATGAGAGGAAGCGAACTCACCGAAACCATGGCGGTGGCCGTTGACCCCTTGATGAATGCTCGAGAGGGCATGAGCGCCCTCGACAGAGCCGTTGAATTGATAGTCGCAACGATAGGCCGTTTCAATGGCAAAGATGTGACTAGCTACCTGGACGCCTACCGGGCCGAGATGATGATGAGGGACATACCGGAGGACAGACGGCTGGACGAATTCCCTCGAGTCGTTACACCGAGCATCTATGCCGAGGTGCTCAAGGTGCAAGCAGATTGCCGTAATTGGGCAGAATTCGAGGGTTGGCTCCTCCAAAGGTACGACTTCGACGACTTGCTCCGGTTGTTTAAGGACTTTATGGATTGGGTCGAGAGCGCCGACAAGGGACATAATACATTGGCTCTGCTTCAGGAGTTCGAAAAGCGGTTCACATGACTCTCCATCCTAGACAGGACCGTGCTCGATACAAGCAAGGTCCTACTGTTTGTAATGTCGGTCGAGGTGCTCGACCGCGAGAAGGTTAGTCTCCTCTTGATTGGAACGACACAGGGTCATCGACGACCGGCGTGGGGCCGTGGTCAAAAGAGTTTGCGGCCGTTTCGACAAAAGGCGCGATTGGAATGACTTAGGGTCGTCGACGACCGGCGCGGGTGCCGGGAGGAAGCTAGAGGAACCGGTTCCGATGAAAGCGGACGAAATGAGATGGTGGCTTGAGTCGGGCACGACACCAACCAAGGTGGTTGCAGGACAGTGCGGGGGTGCAACTCTTGAGGAGTGGACCAAGATGGTGTGCGATCTCCAGATTGCACAAGCACATAGGGATGGTGGGGGTTAGTCGCGCGATCGGAGGCCGCCGTTCGATCAGAGGTGCATGTGGTGTGACGTTGTCAGCCACATCCGGAGGTACTGTGCCGACTTCGCTCAGACACTCAAGAGCAATGTGGTGTACCTTTGGAATGGTCGGGTACACGCCAGCGATACGCGAAGGGCCCTGGAGGTAAATACTGGCCGGGGTAGAAAGGAAAGAGTAATGGAGGAAGCTGTGGTGCAGCACGCCGAAACCATCCGCTATTCGGCATCCATTAGGATCTGGGTAGGAGGGGATAGGAGCGTCAACTCCAAATTCTAGCTAGTAGTGTTGGGAGGCCTGTCGGGGGTAAGACTGAGAATGGAAGAGGAGGACCTCACGGAGAAGCGGGTCCAGGAAGTCACTGGGTGGAGCGACTTGGTCAAAGAAAAGACTGGCTTCGTGGAGGCTGCGTGCCAGAACCACAAAGTTTTGGTAGGAGAAAAATGGGCCTGGAAGAGCGGAGGAGTCAGACCGTTGAATCGGTACGATACCAACAGTGCGCAGAAGAAGAACGACGGAGGTCTGACAGGCCCATGGCATGGGTCGAAGTTGATGAGCTTCCGATTGAGCTCGGAGATAGGGAGGGCGACGGACCTGCAGAAGGTCTTGGAGGAGCGGGTCCTCGATAGCAAAGTAAAGCTTTCATTGAGGGAAGTGCTAGGGATCGCAAAGGAGTTCCACGACTCCATTGTGGATCTGGTAAAACGAAAGTGGCTCTCAACAGAGCCTAA
>NW_028230717.1:12500-39648 GCF_043228905.1 Azolla caroliniana
CCCTCCAGTGAGAGGATGATCCGATTATTCAGAAAGCCGACAAACGAAGAGTCGGAAAACAGGAGCCGAGTTGATGAGGAACTCGGCCGAGGCCGAAACCGGAACCGAGTAAATAGCCAACTCGGGAGACTATATTTGTAAATAGTCTTAGTGTGCGCCACATGAGGGCTATGTATGTAAATAACTAGAAAGTTGCGTAAGTATATATGCAACTAGGGAAAACATGTTGGTTAGTATGAACAGTGTAGAACACAGAAGTAGTAGTGTGCAAGAGAATGTGGGAGAGAGAGAAGCGTGAGCCGCGCCATAGTTGTGTTGTTATAGTAGATGCGAAGAGCCTTGCGTGGCTGTTACACTCAACAGAGTGTTGTAACCTTCTCGGTGGTGTATATCCACTATTTGGATAGTGACGCTTCGTTCCCGTGGTTTTTCCCCGTTTTAGGGTTTCCACGTAAATCTCTGTGTACATCTGTCGTTTATCTTGTCTTTGTCATTTCTGGCATTTCGGTGTGATTCGTATTTCAGCGCATTATTTGTCTATTGTGATTTATTCTGTGACGATTTCTTATCAAATCGTTCTGCTCAACCCTACTATCACTCTCTTACTCTCTGTAACCTACCTCCCTCTCGCTCTCCATCTCCACAGCCTTCTGAGTTTTCCGATCACAACATGTCGCTCGAAGTATCTAAGGAACTACTCCTCACCTGGAAGCCCAAGCCATCGCCAAGAAAATCCACCCAGACACCATCAGCAACAATATGATTCATGTAGCTCTGTGATTGTAGAGAGGGGCGAGCACAACATCGACACACCGCCCCAAGATATTTTGGAGCAACACTTTAGAGAGTATTCGCTCTTGGCGAAGGCCCATCACACTCATGGGGGTCCCAATGAGTTCTTCAGGAACCTAGCCCACTTTCTCCTCGAATACGCCTGTGTCCATGCCAACCCTACAACATGCCAAAGAAGAAGGGAGGATTGATCATCATGGCTTATCGAGGCGGAGCCATCGATTGGGTTGCGCATACTGCGACTGTCTTCGTTCCTTACGGTTGTTCACCTACTTTGACTTACTTCCTATTACGTTTCTTAGAATTAAAATTTTGGACCATGGACAACACCAGGTTAAACGCAAACTATGGGGTATTGTTTCCGTAGTCAAGGCCGATAAAGACTACTTAATCGGGACGGAAGTGATAATCGAGACGGAAAACCAACCGATTCTTGGTATGGTTTCCGGATGCACAACTCCAGACCTGGCGATGTTCAGGTGGATCCAACACATCTCCAGAAAGGACAACTCCATGGCCGATATGCTTTCGAGAGCACGGTTCAACAACGAGGACAACATGGTGTCAGAGGACGAAGAAATCGGTATGGATTTCTTCGAGACTGCCTAATTGAGGGCAAATAAACAAAACGCTCCTGGGTTTCCATGTTAATATTTTGAGCCAAGGTGGGCAGCTCTTGCGCTTGCCAACGAAGTTTTATTTTTAGGGGCTTCACCGGTAGCTCCGCCGGCACCTCCTTCTCTGCCTGCTGTTTCCAACTGTGTTGACGGTTCCTGTTCCTTTTGCGCCGATCCTCCCTATGACCATCCGGGAGTGTGCTTGGCGAGGAGTTACTGCTGCTTAGATGGCTTGGTGGGCATTGTATCCGTCGTTCGAGCCCACTTCTTGTCTTTTATGGCTAATATCGGGGGTGCGAGAAGGGTGAGCCACCGCGCCACCGCGGTCTAGACCTTCTTTCCATCCACAATCGATTGGATGGCTGCTCGCAATGAATCAGCGGTGATCACCGGCCAAGCCAATCCACTCGAACCCCTTCATATGTTGCGATGTTGAAACCGGCCCTATTCTTAGGCATCGCCTGAGGGCGAGGATGTATGAAGCCGTATTCATGAAGCACACAGGCTACTTCTCGAAATAGGGCATCTTCACCGCCCTGTGTCTGGTACACTTTGCTGGCGAGGGAGTATTCGCCGAAGAACTTTGTCAGTGTCTATGGGGAAGGATTCTCGATGGAGAAAAGCCCTCCCTTTGGTAGACCGATGAGGGCTCGGATAGCGTCCTTCGTGATTTCTTCAAGGTCGATTTTTTGTGCGACCTTTTCCGGTTCTTCGTGAGGAGGTGCTTCGACTACCCGGAGGAAACCCTTCAGTCCATTCTGGGTTAACTACTTCTTTGCTGTTTCAGAGAGCGCCATAGGTGCAAGTTCGTTGTTGGTTTCACTTGTGCTAGGGAGTGTTGGCGCGCCGGTGCTTTCTGTTTGTGCGTGTTTGATAACCTGTATCCGCTTCTGCTCTCTGTACGCTCTATTCTCGCGAAATGAAAACGCTTTTGCGATGCAGATGTTTTGTGTCCCCATTTTGCTTCCTTTTCTTGATTCTCGCGCATGCACGTCGTGTACCATAATAGGGGTTGTACGTCGCGTGGTGCGCTTTAAATGGCTGACATCACGCCGTTTCGGGGTGTCTATTCATCAATTTTTTATTTAGTATGGAGAAGTGTTATCATATTCCCATAGTAACCGGCAATGCCAAATCCAGTTTGAGTGCCTCCTGGTTACCAGATATCTGGTTACCGTTCCCGGTTTCCACTCTGTCATCCAGTTGCTTGAACGGATTTCGTGGCATTAGTCCGTGATAAGGTTTCAGTCGGAAACCGTTTACCCACTTCTCTAGGATTTCACTGACCAACATTCCTAATTGATAGGACCACTTCAATTCTCGCAATATCCAGTATGGTCCGATCCACCGAAATTGTAGTTTTCCGGGCATCTTCCCCATCCGGGTCTGGAATACCAATACCGTGTTGCCAATCCCGAACAACTTTTCATTCCCCTTCCGGTTTCAGTCAATGAAAGCTTTCTACCGCCTTTGTTCGAGCTCCAACTGGAGTACAAAAACTATCAGGTGCTCCTCCAATTCGCACAATGTTAATAGCCAGAGTTTTTCTGAGTCTTTCTCACTCAACCTCTCCCGGACCTGTAATCGTTAACTCGAAATCTGAAACTCCATAGGCATTACCGCTTCCAATCCAAAAGCTAACCAGAACGGTGTTGTCCGGATACTTGTCTTATATGTTGTTCGGTATGCCCATAGCGTGCTCTATAGCTTCGTGTCCCAATCGGTCCGGTTTTCATTGACTATCTTCCGTAGAATATTCTGAAGTGTCTTGTTGGTGGACTCCGCTAATCCGTTGGCCTGTGGGTAGTATGGCATATTGTGCTTGTGCACCACTGCGTAGAATGTCGTTAAGCTCTCCACCACTTGTCCGAGGAAGTGTCCACCCTGATCGCTAATCAACTCGATCGTACACCCGTAACAGCACCAAATGTGCTCATATAGAAATTTCGTTGTCGATGCCGCGATATTATCTCTGAGTGCTTTTGCTTCCACCCACTTCGTGTAAAAATCCGTTGCAACAATAATATACCAGTTGTTGGTTCTCATCGCCGGTGGTTTGAAGGGCCTGACAAAATCCATTCCCCATTTTTGGAAGGGATCCAATGGTAGCACCGGTTGATGCGGCATCCTTGCTTTCTCCGTTGGCTGGCCCATTCTTTGACAAAGGTTGCATTCCCTTGCATACCGGATGACGTCTTTTAGTATTGTAGGCCACCACAATCCGCTTCTCCATATTTTCCTTGCCATTGCGTCTCCGGCATAGTGGCCTCCTGCCACCCCACAATGAGCTTCCCGTAGGATTACATCTTTTTCGTTGCTCCGTACCCCACGTTGCCAAATTCCGTCGGCTCCTTTATGGTATAACGTGTCCTATAGTAAACAAAAGTGACGGCTTTATACCACCAACCGTTTCCACTTGTTTCGTTTAACTCCTCCGGAGGCAGCCCAGAGCTTTGAAAATGATGACTATTCGTAAGCCACTTGTCTTTGTCGGCCACCGTCTCATCCACCGTGTTTTCCGCCGTCATCCTAAATAGTTGTGCATCTAGAAACTCATCCCAGACTCCGTTGCATGCCTCCCCGGATTCTAATTGACTCAAGTAATCTGCTACTACATGTTGCACTCCTAGTCTGTGGTAGATGTCGAATTCGAACTCCTGTAACAACAACGTTCACCATGCTAGCTTGCCGGTTAAGGGTGACTTGGAGACCAAGTAAAGCAATGCCGAATGATCCACGTGAAAGGAAAAGTTTCGTCCTAGAAGGTAGTGGCAGAACTTCGTTACACTGTACACCATCCCCAAGGCTTCTCGTTCTATCGTAGAGTAATTTCGCTCTTCCTGCGAGAGCTTCCTACTGGCATAATAAATCGGTCGGTACCACCGTGGTTGGCTGAGCTACATGAGAACGCTGCCGATGGCAATATCGGATGCATCCACAAACACATGAAATTCCTTAGTCCAATCTAGAGGTTGTACCACCAGTGCCTGTGACAGCATCACTTTCAGCGTGTGGTATGCCTTGCCCTCCAGCTCCGTCCATTGGAATGGGATTCGGTGTACGACCGTATGTAGGGGTGTCGCAAAATCGGTCAAATAGCGAAGCATCCGGCTGTGCCACCGGATCTGGCCTAAAAACCAGCTTAGTGCCTTGGCATTTTTCGGCGGTGGTGCTCCCAAAATTGCTTTTACTTTATCCTATTAAACCGCGATGCCATCTTTGCTATGATGTGTCCTAATAATGTTCTACTCGTCACACCGAACACACATTTCGTCAGGTTCGGGCTCAACCGGTACCCCTGGCACTTTTCTAAACATAACTGGAGATGCTCTAGGTGTTCCCCTTTTCGGTTGTAAACCGCAAAATCATCTAGAAACACCTGCATGAACGTCGGGATGAACACTCCAAACATCTCCATAATGATCCGCGGAAAAGTTGTTGGTCCCGTCTTTAATTCGAACATCATTACTACCGCTACGAAGACTCCCCATTCCGTAACGAATGTTGTCTTGTCCTAGTGTTCCGAATTTGGTTGTCTCCACTAAATCCATTGAGAACGCTATATACCTCATGCCGGGCTATTGCGTCCAGGACTCCATCCGTAAATGGGAGTGGAAACACGTCCGTGACTGTTGCGGCATTTAATTTCTGGTAATCCACACATACCCGAATTTTGCCATTCTTCTTGGGAACTACCACAATCGGGCTTAGCCATGTTGCTTGCTTCACCAGCCGGATAAAACCGTGTCAACGATTACTTGCGGAAGCGTTAGAAAACAGAGAAAGCAGGGAATATACATAGTACACGACAGAGACAGAGAGAACAGAACCTCAAAGCTATGTTTTAAAAATATAAAAACACTTTGTACATACAACTATGCTCAATAGCATCATTTATACAAGTCCTCGTGGGACTGACAGAAGTACCGCGTACTTCAATGCTCACACGAGCATCTGACACTTACTACGAGACTATAATTGCCTAGTAGTCTACACTAATACTAGGCTTCTGGTTACTGATTGGATCCGGCTAATCGGCTCCCCAGCTCACCGGCTCTGTTGCTTGCCGCCTCGGTTGCTCACAGCTTACTGATCCGTTTCGCGTGTCGGCTCAGGCTTATTCAGCCGATTCGGCTCCAGTTGAGCTTGCCGCTCAACACTCCCCCTCAAGCTCAACTTGAGGTTGGATCCTGGTGTCAGTCTCTGTGGCAGTCGGTTCTTCCAACCGACTTCCCCTGGCGTCGCTCCGCCTTGCTCGTGCTCCTCGTCTGGTCCGGTTCTGTTTGCCGCGACCCTTCTGGTTCTGCGCGCCTCGACCTTCTTGGTCGGCATGTTTCCTCAATAGGCCCCTCTTAGCTCCTTTGCTGCTATGACTCCGGAGCTTGCCGATCCGTCGGTTCCTCGACGATGGCATCAACTTCTGCTACATCCGTGTCTGCTTGGCCTTGAATTGATCCGGTTCTTCTGAATCTGTCTTTTGAACCGAATCGACTGTCTCCGATTTGTTCCAGCTCTTGTCCGAATCGGTTGCTCCCGATTCGTCTTCTGGTTCCAAGCCCTTCACTACATCGGACCATGTCCGGGTCTTGGACTTCTTCCTTCGGTCGGCTCTGTCCTTCTTGACTCTGCCGCCTTATGTTCTTCCCTCACCGGCGCAATCGGCAATCTCTTTGCCTTTGCCCGTTCCGGTGTCTCTGTCCGTTCTCCCCCTCAAGTGTGGCACGTCGAGATGCTTAACACCAAGCATTTCGGTGAAGTGCTGCAACTTGTCCGATCCAAGTGGTTTGGTGAAGATGTCGGCAACTTGCCAATCCATGTGAACATACCGAAGTTCAACTTCATCGCTCTAGACCCGCTCACGCACAAAGTGATAGTGCACTTCTATGTGCTTCGTGCGAGCATGGAACACAGGGTTCTTGGCGAGCTGCATGCTACTGATGTTATCACAATAAATCGGGATTGGGGTTGGTACCTCGATCCACAAGTCTCGCAGCAGTCGCCGAAGCCAAATGGCTTCACAGGTTGCAAAGGTTGCGCCCCGGTACTCAGCCTGAGTGCTTGATAGAGCCACTGTTGGCTGCTTTTTGCTGCTCCATGCAACACCTGCGCTCCCAAGGGAAAACATAAAACCAGAGGTTGATCGGCGATCTAATGCATCTCCGGCCCAATCGGCATCTGTGTAACCGACCAGCTCTTCGGGTATACCGTGCCGGTATAATAGGGCCCGATCCTTCGTGCCGCTTATATATCGCAGTATCCGTTGCGCGCACTGAAGGTGCTCCACGGTCGGCTTCTGCATGAATTGACTTATCATTCCGACTGGATAGCTGATGTCGGGTCGCGTGATAGTCAAGTAAATAAGGCTTCCGACGATTTGTCGGAACCGTTTCTCATTGCAGGCCGGTCCGGAGTTGGGACGAAGCTTTTGGTTCCGGTCCAAGGGTGTGGAGACAGGTCGACATTCTGTCATGCCGAACTTGTACAACATATTCAAGATGTAATGTCGTTGTGAGAGCAATATGCCATCCGGGGTTCGGATCACCTCGATCCCTAGAAAATAATGAAGGTCCCCCAGATCCTTCATCTCAAATGCGTCCGACAACTGAGACTTGACGCGGTTGATTTCGGGAACACCCGGTCCGGTGATGACTAGATGATCAACATACAACAGTATACATACCGGACCAGTTGAGCCTTGCTGGATGAACAATGAAGAGTCCGATTTGGAGGCCACAAACCCCATCTTACGCAACCGGTGCGTGATCTTCGCATTCCAAGCTCGAGGAGCTTGCTTCAGGCTGTACAACGACTTCTTCAGCCGGCATACCGCCGACTTGTTCATCTCCGATTCAAAGCCGGGGGCCTGAGTCATAAAGACTTCTTCTTCAAGATCACCCTGAAGAAACACATTCTTCACATCCATCTGGTGAAGATGCCACCCCCTTGCTGCAGCAACCGCCAGCACCCCACGAACCGTCGTCATCTTTGCTATAGGAGCGAAGGTCTTGTTGTAGTCGATTCCGTGGGTCTGCGCATATCCCTTCGCCACTAACCGGGCTTTATACCGGTTAACAGAACCTTCAACATTGTACTTTACCTTGTATATCCACTTGCATCTGATCGGTTTATAGTGATGAGGAGGGTCAACCAGTTCCCATGTCTCGTTGACATCAAGTGCCTGCATTTCTTCCTCCATAGCGGCACGCCAATTTGCGTCCTTGGCCGCTTCTGCGTAGCTCTCCGGCTCACGCACCTCTGCCACCTTAGTCATGTACACATAGTGATGCGCCATGTAGTCATTGTACCTGTACCGCTTGACGAGATCCTTCTGGCGGGTGGACCGACGTAACTCATCGTTACCCGGTTTGAGGCCCTTGTTGGCTGGTTCGGTCTTCGTTGCCGAAGATCCGCCTTTCTCCTTGCGGGAGTCGGATGTACACTGATCCGACTCATCGTTGCCGGTTTTGAATTTCGGCATCTTCTTCTTCCCCTTCTCTTTGCGCGTTGTCGCGTTGTTACGCGCGTGCGTGGAGAAAGGCAGGACCACGGGGGTCTTGGACTAGGGAGTGATGGAGCGTGGGAAGTCGTGCTTCACCATTTCCGGGGCATCCCAGAAGCACACCGGGAGAAACCGAAGGGAGAGAGAGAGAGCGCGCTTAACACCGACTCACGCACACACACTCACACACGCACACACACAAGCCAACCCGACTCACCCCTTTAAGTACAGGAAACGCAAGAAAGGGGAAGCACCCGACACCAACGAAGATGCGAATATACACAGACAGACGCAAAGGTATATATATAAAAAGAAGAAGAATACTTTCCCGGCTTCGAGCCGCTCCAAGGTAGGTTATAGTAGTCGTCAGCTGCCAAGCCGCCATCGGGGAGCTCTCAGCTCGTCGCGCCGAGCGGGGTCTTGCACAGGAGGCCGAGCCAAAGCAAACCCTAAGCAAAACACGAAGGGGGAAGAAGAAGAAGAAGAAACCCTAAATCTAATGGTATACCCTCTAATGCAAAATGGGCAACCCTTTCACAAAGGGCGTTCCCTTCCTTTTATAGAACAAGAAGAGGGATGCGTTACAATGTGGGATAAATCCCGACTTACATGGGATCGTCTGTCCTGACTTGATTACTCTTCGGTGCCATAAAGGCGCCCTCGATATTCACACTAAATGTACATGGGTGCGTACACACGCTGCACCCCGCCGATGTAGCCAATGTTTCCCGGTTTCCGCCTCTGGCCGAAATTCTTCACGACATCCGCCCCCACCTAACTGCACGTCCACCGGTACGTGCCAAATCTGGTTGAAGGGTGAGAGATTTCGGCCGGCGAGAAACCGGTCTTCCGTGATCCGTATCCCGGCTCGCCGCTGGTTTGATCCGTCGGCTTCGATTCTTCCTTCGTGCTTACCTCCCCGTAGGCTCGTTCGACCCGTCAATGGGTCCTCTGCCGCGATCTCCGTAGTACGCGTACTTTCGTTGGCCCTTGTTCGGCCGTATGAATGCCCTGCTTCCTGTCGTATGCCCGATATCCTCCGCTTGAGGCATGCCCGTAGTGGCCCGCTTGGCCTCCGTTGTCCAATCGTGATGTCCCGATGGTCGTCCCATGTTGTTTCGCGTTACCACCGCCCTTTCGCCGCCATCTTCCTTCTCCATGGTCTTATATCGCCGTGTCGGCTCGAACCGCCATGGTCTCCGGAACGGTGTGGAGGATCCCTTTCCGGTCTTCTCCGCGATACCTCCGAACCGCGCAACCTATCTCCGCGCTTGCCTTTCCTCTCTGGCACCTCCGTGTGCCCCATACCTTCGTCCATTGTTTGGCACTGCCTGTGTCGCACTCCGGTTCATTGCACGCCTTGTCTGCCCCCTTTTCGGCCAGATCGTGCATCGCCGCTCACCCGCATACCGGTGTCCTTTGCATCCGAGGAACACCCGTAGTAGCCCGCTTGGCCCTTCCCGTCTTCGTGCCGCTGTAGTAGGTCTTGAGTCTTCCGCTGGCCGTTGTCCCCTCGCCCCCACCAGCTTGTCACCCCGGGCTTGCCGTGTCAGTCTTCGCTACTTCGACGGAGCTCCCGAGATCTACGACGCGAGTGTGGAGGATCCTCCTCCGGCCTCTCTTGCCATCCCCTGCCTCCGACCCGGTGTAGTCCACTAGGCACTTGTCACCTCGTTCCCGGAACCTCTCTTGTGCCATCTTTCGCTTTCTTCGTTCGGCACGGCCCGTGCCGAACGCTGTCCTGTAGTCACGCTTTGATCCGGCCCGCGATGGCCACTTGCGAGACTCTTATTCTGTCCCAGGTGTGCATTTCCGGCCCGACACACCTCCCCGTGTTTGCCCCTACCGGCTCCTTCCGAAACCTTGTGTCGTCGGGTCTCGTTCCCTGCCGCCACCATCCTTCTCCGTCGGTCTCACGTTGCCACGTTGGCCGAACTGCCGGAGACTCCAGATCAGTGTGAGGGTCTCATAGGACCGGACTCCGTTTCTATGCTTGCCGAAATTCGAGTGTCTTTTGTTTGAGTCGCTCCCGGACTCTCCTCGTGTCTTCCATGTAGTCGGGTGCCGTTTCCCGCCGCCACCAACCTTCTCTCTCAGTCTCATGTTGCCACGTTGGCCGAACTGCCGGAGTCTCTGGTTAAGTGTGGGGATCCCGTAGGACCGGACTTCCTTACGCCCATTGACCTTGCCGGAAGGTCCGATTTGGTTTGTGGCCGCCTCGCCGGCCTGATACCTCCTTGTCGTAGCCCTTGCCTTCGTCACCTCGCCGCCACCGTCAGTATCTTGGTCTTACGTCGACCGCGTTGCCGACTGTCGAAGTCTCTAGAACCGGTGTGAAGGATCCTCCGTAGACCTCCGATTTGTAGCCCTTGCCTTCGTCACCTCGCCACCACCGTCAGTATCTTGGTCTTACGTCGACCGCGTTGCTAATTGTCGAAGTCTCTAGAACCGGTGTGAAGGATCCTCCGTAGACCTCCGATTTGTCCCTTTGCCTTCGTCACCTCGCCGCCACCGTCAGTATCTTGGTCTTACGTCGACTGCGTTGCCGACTGCCGAAGTCTCTAGAACCGGTGTGAAGGATCCTCCTTGGGCCTCTGATTTGGCTTCCCAATCCTGTCCCGGGTCGTCCTTTTCTGCATGCTGAGAGGGCGGTTTACTCCGCACCCTCTCTCGTGGTACCGACGTACCGTGTCCTCGGCCTCTTCGTAGGCCTGCTCTCTTCCTCCCTCCAAATATTGACCTTCGCCCGGTCGGTCTTTCTCCCCCATGTAAAAGAGGGCGGCTCGTCCCACACCCTCTTCCGTTTCGGCACTTTCATGCCGAACCCGGCCCCGATCGAACAATCCACGACCGGATCACGCTCCACCCGTATCGGAATGCCGATCTCCTCATGCCACGTCCGTACTCGGCCTCCTCACAGGCCGTTTCCCATCCGTCTTCCTTGGCATCGTGCCAGGACTCCTCGGTACCGCCATCCATCTCCTCGGTCTTACATGGGCATACGGGCCCGAATGCCGAGTTCTCCGGAATCGGGTCCGTGGGCTTTCGTCCGCTCCTTCCCCGTATCGTCTCGCCGGTGATTCTTGGCCTTTCACTGCTGCCTTCCTCCGCTTGGGACTCACATGGGCACTCGGGCCCGACTGCCATCGTCTCGGGAGCAAGTGTGGGAAGACACAAAGAATCGCCCGTCTGTTTTACGCCCTTGTCCATAGCCACCGACTCTTCGTGGTCGGCGGTCGTCTTCTTACACGATCGCGCAAGCCCCGTCTGGGCTTGCTTCTCCAATGACCGGGATCTTGGGTTGACACGCCCGAAACCGCTGGTCCCAATGTTCCGATTCCGCGATCGGTATCTCGGCCTCGTCCTTAGCCGTTCTATCTCTGCAAGTCGAGAGGGTGTTTCGTTCTGCACCCTCTCCCGTGGTACCGTCGTAACGATCTTCTGCCGTCGCGTGGGGCAAGTCCGTCTCCTCAGTCTCGGCTTGCGGCCTCCGTCTTTCCTCTTCCTCGAGCATCGCCTCGAGAGCTGCGTACGCCTCCGCAATCCTGGCCCCAACGCCAACCCTTGCTGACCCTCTTTGCCGTTTGGCCTCTTCCCGTTGTGATGGCACGCCGTCGCATACCTTCCTCTTAGCCTTCTCGGCTCGCTCGTTGTCTAGCCATTGGCACACCCTTCCGACCTTCGACCAGTCCTCCGTAAGCCGATTCGCTCCATCATCGTCTTCGAGCTCAATCCCGATGGCCTCCCGTTCCGCTCAGTCGATTGACCTGACGAACAATAGGACCTTGTCCGCCCCCACCAAACCTTGTTCCCGCTTTGGGAGCCGAGCAAGCCGTTGCTTGAACTCTCGGAACGCCTTGGTCGCGTCCCGATAGGTCTTTGCCGATGCTACCCACTGGTCGAAGTCGTGTCGTCCCCGGCTCTTCCGCCGTCCTCCGTATGCCTTCAGGAGCGCCTCTTCGAAGGCCTCCCACGAACTATGAGCCTCACAGAGCTCCTCTGCTTCCGCATGCATCCGGACAGCCACGACCCGACAGAAGAACTCCAACCTCAACGCCTCGTCTACGCCACGCTCCTCCATTTCAGCTTTGTAGGCTTCCAAGTAAGATAGGACTTTGTCCCCGTTGAAACAGCCGACTCTTTCGACCACTCGCTCAACCGCTTGTTGCGCTGCTTCCCGCCTCATCACCACTCGTGCCAACTCCAACACCACTTCGGCCACCATCTCCGCAAGGTCGTCGTCTTCTGACTCCATCCTCCCTTGCCGCCTTTCACGTTGGGTTCACCAAATATGTCGCGTTGTTACACGCGTGCGTGGAGAAAGGCGGAACCACGGGGGTCTTGGACTAGGGAGTGATGGAGCGTGGGAAGTCGTGCTTCACCGTTTCCGGGGCATCCCAGAAGCACACCGGGAGAAACCGAAGGGAGAGAGAGAGAGCGCGCTTAACACCGACTCACGCACACACACTCACACACGCACACACACAGGCCAACCCGACTCACCCCTTTAAGTACAGGAAACGCAGGAAAGGGGAAGCACCCGACACCAACGAAGACGCGAATATACACAGACAGACGCAAAGGTATATATATAAAAAGAAGAAGAATACATTCCCGGCTTCGAGCCGTTCCAAGGTAGGTTATAGTAGTCGTCAGCTGCCAAGCCGCCGTCGGGGAGCTCTCAGCTCGTCGCGCCGAGCGGGGTCTTGCACAAGAGGCCGAGCCAAAGCAAACCCTAAGCAAAACACGAAGGGGGAAGAAGAAGAAGAAGAAACCCTAAATCTAACGGTATACCCTCTAATGCAAAATGGGCAACCCTTTCACAAAGGGCGTTCCCTTCCTTTTATAGAACAAGGAGAGGGATGCGTTACAATGTGGGATAAATCCCGACTTTCATGGGATCGTCTGTCCCGACTTGACTACTCTTCGGCGCCATAAAGGCGCCCTCGATATTCACACTAAATGTATATGGGTGCGTACACACGCTGCACCCCACCGATGTAGCCAATGTTTCCCGGTTTCCGCCTCTGGCTGAAATTCTTCACGACAGCATGAACCGTCGCCTCGGTTCCTTGCACGGGGAATGCACGATAGAGTCTCCAGTACTAGCCGGTTCCTCATCGGACTGGTCAGATTGACTCAGTCTCTCGTTTGGCCCGCTCAACCGGAATGATTCCGGACTCTCATCCTGAGTCCACGCTTCATCATCCTCTACCTGGACCGGATCAGGCCCACTAGCCTCATCCCCTGGCATCGGGTCAGATTCGGAAGTCGGAGTCGGTAAGGAGTACCATGATGCCGATTCATCAAACTCGACATTTCGACTAACTCGGACCTGCCTTGTCCGGGGGTTATAATATTTATAACCCTTTTGCTCTTGAGCATAGCCGACTAGGATGCATTTTTCCGAATTTGCATCCAGCTTCCTACGCTTCTCATCCAGTACATGCACATATGCAATGCTACCGAAGATCTTAAGGTGTCTCAAATTCGGCTTCCGCCCGAAATATAGCTCGTGAGCTGACACCTTGTCACCGATCCGGTTCTGGATGTAGACAACCGTTCAGACTGCCTCCGCCCAATAGAATTTGGGCGTGCTCTTCTCCTCCAGCATTGCCCTCGCCACATCGATAAGCGACCGGTTCTTCCTCTCGGGAACACCGTTATGTTTCGGTGTATATTTGTAGCTGAAGTCTCACTGAATTCCCGTTTGTTGCAGATAACTGTTGAATTGGCCGGAAAAGTATTCTTTCCTGCCATCTGACCGCAGGCATTTGATCTTCCTCTCCGATTCCCTATCCACCATGCTTTGGAGACTCCGGAAACACTCGAAGACTTCACTCTTCTGCTTAATGAGGTTCTTTGTGATTGTCGGAACGTGTAATACGTTCATCAGCTTCCCCTTCTGTCCGACGTGGCTTAGAGGGACTTCTCCGACGTGCACGATTAGGTGAGGAGTGTCGTCTCCGGTTTCGACTACTCTTGGTTGATCTGGTTTCTCCAAGAAGGAGAACCACTCTTTGTGACTCGTCATGTGGTTCGACGCACCAGAATGAACATACCACACTTCCTCCGATTCGGAAGTGGTCATCTTCATCGAGTTCGCCTCGTGATTCATCACCAAGGCTGGCCCGTTACCGTTCTTGGATCCTCCTGATCCCTTCGCGTAGTGCGAGCTTTGCCGGCCATCCTTGCTGGCCTTGCCACATCCGGATTTGTCTGATTCAGCTCGTTTTCTCCAGCAGTCGCTTTCTCTGTGGCCCTTTTTGCCACAGTACCAACATTTCGTTGTAGATTTGTCTTGCAGGCCTCCGGCACCGCCTTGACTCCCCTTGCGTGTGGAAGTCCCGGATTTGCTGTCGGCATGTTCTCTATGCCTTCGTTCTTGCTCTTGCCGGCCGCCTCCATTGCGTGCCGACCCGCCTGGTCCACCACGCCCACGGGACCGATCCGCCTCCGTGTACAACATCCAGCTGTCAATGGGTGCGCTAGTTGACGCACCGGTGTGGTTCTCCTCTACGAGGAGTATCGACTGTAAGTTGAAAAATGACAGCGTATTCTCCCTTGTACAAACCGTTCTTCGGAACGCTCTGAACTTAGACACCAGGCCCCCAAGATAGACCTGTACCATCTCGTCTTCCTCTACGGTAACGTTGATAGAGGCAAGCGAGTCACAAATCTCTTTGATTCGGGTCGTGTAATCCGCCACCGACATGTCCTTCTGTCGGACATTGGTTAACTCCTGTTGGAGTTGCAGCTTCCGGGTTGTAGTGCTCGCGGCGAAAACCTTCTTCAGGTTTCCCCAAGCCTGCTTCGGTTTCTTGGCGTCTTGGATGTGGCTCAGCAACTAGTCTCCGACATTGGACGCGAAGCATGTCAACGATTACTTGCGGAAGCGTTAGAAAACAGAGAAAACAGGGAATATACAAAGTACACGGGAGAGACAGAGAGAGCAGAACCTCAAAGCTATGTTTTTAAAATATAAAAACACTTTGTACATACAACTATGCTCAGTAGCATCATTTATACAAGTCCTCGTGGGACTGACAGAAGTACCGCGTACTTCAATGCTCACACGAGCATCTAACACTTACTACGAGACTATAATTGCCTAGTAGTCTACACTAATACTAGGCTTCCGGTTACTGATTGGATCTGGCTAACCGGCTCCCCAGCTCACCGGCTCTGTTGCTTGCCGCCTCGGTTGCTCACAACTTACCAATCAGTCTCGCTTGTCGGCTCAGGCTTATTCAGCCGATCCGGCTCCAGTTGAGCTTGCCGCTCAACAAACCGACTCGAAGTAATTTGTTGATTTCTTCTTTTGCTTTGGCCAGATAATTCGGATTCATATGGTGTTGTCTTTGTGCTAACGGTTTTGCGTCCTTGCTCAAGTGCATCTGGTGTTGATATAGCTGGGGGTCCAATCCTCGCATGTCTTCGTACGACCATGCGAATACGTCCCAAAATTCTTTTAATAGCTCCACCATTGCTGATTTTTCTACCGATGGCATTTCTTTTGCCACATTTACCGGTTTGGACTCTTCCTCGGTTCCTAGGTTTACTGCCTTCAACTGCGACACTTTGTGCAGAGGTTCTCAACCCTCACGCTTTGATACCATGTGAATGTTAATGTGCGGAAGCGTCAGACAGAACCGGTTCAGCCGGATAGCAACAGAAAATGAGATGAAGGTTTAATGGAAAAGCTTAAAAACACAGAGGAGACAGAGAGAGCGGAACATAAAACTATATTCAAAAATTAACTCTAAAACTCTGTACATACAACGTGCTAAATAGCACTATTTATACAAGTCCATAAAGGACTGACAAAAGTACTGATAGGTACTTCAATGCTCACACGTGTGACTGACACTAACTACGAGACAATGATTACCTAGTAGTCTAGGATAGTACTAGGCTTCCGGTTCCCCCTCGAATCCGGCTCTCCGATCTGGCTGGTTGTTTCTGGATACCATCCGGATATTGATCTGGCTCAGGCCCTAGCCACGAGTCATCCCCGTTCAACCTCGAGCTCTATGTCTTCGCCAACCACCGGTTACAACAGAAGATACTTTCTGTTTCTCTCTCACTCTCTTTGTCTCTCTTTGTCACTCTGTACAACAATAATGATAACAACCAACTCCTTCAGCATATAATTTCCCTAAGTCATATTTATACTTATATGACTTTAGGACTATTTACAAATATAGCCATGATAGGCACATTAGAAATATATTTACAGATATGTCCCTGGATCCGGTTCACACCGGATCTATCCGGTCTGGTTTCTTCATTCGGCTCGTCCGATCCGTCGCATCTGGATCCCATCCGGAGGGACAGAATTTCCAACAAGCTCCCCCTTCACTCTGGCATGGGATTTCTTGTTCATCCGATCTATCTCCTGCACACGTCTAACTTGTCGGCTAACAACACCTTGGTCAGCATGCCCGACCCGTTCCCCTCCGTATGAATCTTTGTCAGCAAGAACTCTTTACCTTCTACCTTCTCTAGGAGCCAATGGTATCTATGCTAGATGTGCTTCATCCTGTAGTGGTAGGCCGCGTTCTTCGCGAGGTGGATGGCACTTTGACTATCGCAGTAGAGTTGGAATTCCTCCTGCAGAACTCCTACCTCTCCGATGAAGTTCTTCATCCATATTACCTCTTCACCGGCTTCTACAACTGCCATGTACTCCGCTTCCGTTGTCGATACTGCAACGGACTTCTGCAACCTCGACTGCCACGATATGGCTCCCCCTGCATATGTCATAACATATTTGGATGTAGACCGGAAGGTGTCTACATAAGCCGACATGTACGAATCAGTGAAGTTTTCCAATAGGGGTTTACAGGAGCCGAATCAGAGGCACATACTCAAGGTGCCTTTCAAGTACCAGAGTATCCACTTGACCGTAGTCTAGTGTTCTCTTCCCAGATTGTTCATGAACCGGCTGACCACTTTGACTGCATATCCGATATCTGGCCAGGTACACACCATTGTGTACATCAAGCTTCCGGCAACACAGGCATATAATATCTTTATCATCTTCGTCTTCTCTGTCTTTGCCTTTGGACTTTCCTTTCCTATTGAGAATCGAACTCAACTTCCCATAGAAATAGGATTCACACTAGCTCATGGACATACCATGCTAGTTTTGTAAATAGTAGAAAGGGCCCTTGCCCTAATTTAGTTGGTATTTAAACCAACCCTAAACTTTGTTACTGTTGGATGTAATATATAGTTATCTCTATCTTAAACTCTCTCTCACTCTCTCAGTGTTTTGCCTTACGTACACACAGTCCTTCCGCTGCATCTCAGCCACTCTTGCTTCTCTTTACATGGTATCAGAGTGTGTGGTTGCTTAATCATCCTCCTCATTTCTTGTGTGGTGCTACACGCCGAGGAACAATAGAACCGGCTCATCAATAGAGAAGAAACTACCACGAATACTCAGATGGGAAGTGCTCTTCCAATGGAGAAGCTCGACAGAACGAACTTCGCATCTTGGGAATACAAGATGCATCAATACCTTGTCGGGCAAGGTTACTGGAGCTATATTGAAGGAGCTCATGAAACGCAACTCAACCCAACACACGCCGACTATCCCGCTTGGGAGCAGGCTATAAGCCATGTGTTGTATTGCTTGGCATAATGCGTACATGATCATATGTTGGGATATATCACAGAGGCAAAAACGCCATGCGAAAACCTCAAGAAAATCTTTGCGGCCAATACGGTTGCATGGAAGCTCCAACTTCAACAGGAGCTATACAATCTGCAAACAGCTACATCCAGCGGTTGCTGGCAGTATGTCACATTCATCGACGACTTCTCCAGGAACACCTGGATCTACTCGATGAGACAGAAGAGCTACACAATCATGAGCATAACCCCCACCAATGGCAAGCGAACAGATCCGGTCCTAGAGAGTTCGGCGGAAGGGGTAGTCATCACGCTAGACCAAGGAATCGTAGAAACCCAATCGAATGTGTGTACTGCGGAAAACTTGGCCATTACAAAGAGGAGTGCCGAAAGAAGAAACAAGAGGCATGCTGACAACTTACTAATTACGCTTCAAATTCCGACTACGGCGACCGTGGCAGAATGTTCATAATGAAACATGAAGCGTGAGGACCTCGATGTTCGCACAGGCTTCAACTCACGCGTCCACCTCAAATAATGTATGGTTTGTCGATTCAGGAGTGTCAAATCACATGATGTCTCACGAAGATTGGTTTCGCGAATTACGAAAACCCGAACGTCCCGGATATGTCGAGACAAGCGATGGCACGACTCATCCAATACAGCATATCAAGAATGTCCCATTCGGAAACAATGGCAAACAAACCTACCTAAAGAATATATTGCATATCCCCACCATCACGAAAAACCTGGTCTCAGTCGGCCAGATTTTCGAACAAGGAATGCAAGTACGATTCAACAACAGGTGCTTCATCGAAATGGGCGGACAAGTCATAGCTCATGGTCGATGAGAAGGCTATATGTTTATCCTCAAATCAAATGAGGTAAAGTCAGACATGTTCGTAAAGGGCCTCAAAGTCGAAACGGACTTAAATTTGTGGCACCAAAGAATCGAGCACATCAATCTCCAAAGACTTCAGAACATGCAATCGAAAGGATTCGTAATTGGACTCCCGAACTTTACGACCAAGGAGATTAAGAGCGTATGCGAAGCATGCAAATTCGGAAAGGAAGGCCGTCACCCATTCCCAAAGGAGCGGAATGTGAGCAAAGGAATCCTGGATGTTGTACATTCAGATGTGTGTGGAACAACCCAAACAGCTACATTCGGCGGTTGCTGGCACTATGTCACGTTCATCGACGACTTCTCTAGGAACACCTGGATCTACCCGATGAGATAGAAGAACGAAGTGTTTGGACACTTCTAGAGGTTCAAAGCCGAAGTCGAAAAGCTACGGGTCAGCATGTACGCTACCTTCGATCGGATGAAGGCAAATAATACTTTTCGGATGAGTTTATGGCGTATCTCCGAAAGGAAGGAATCCAACGAGAATTCTCATGACATCACACACCTCAACAGAACGACGTAGCTGAGTGTAAAAACCGGCACATAATAAACGTCACTCGGGCTATGATGAATGAGAAGAATCTGCCGAAATCGTATTGGGCAGAAGCAGCGAACATGGCCGTATACCTCATGAATAGGTGCACAACCTCGGGAGTATAAGATGTAACTCCTCATGAGAAGTTCTTTGGAAAGAAGCCGAACTTATCACATGTCCGCATTTTTGGCGCAATGGCTTACATGCATATTCCTGATGATACGCAACAAAAGCTCAACCCGAAGTCGGAGAAATGTATCCTCGTGGGGTACTCGCCTGAACAGAAGGGGTACAAATGCTACAATCCATCTACCAGAAAAGTTCGAACAAGTCGAGATGTCGTTTTCAACGAGTCCGCATCGTGCTACGCAATAGAGACAACTTTGATTCCGACTTCGATATACGCCAAAATAGAGGCAGAAGCCAAAGATCAAGTTACGCGCATGTTCGACGAAAGTCCAATTAAGATACGACGGAGTGGGCCGTTAGAGTTGCCGAGCGATCAAAGCACATCTTGGGCCGAGTCCAAAGCTAGACAAAGGGAAGGCGATAATGCAGGAATACGAAGATCAGTTCAAATTCGAATCGACTCATTCCCTTGATAGTGAATTCGAGGCCTTGACATCTAGACAAACAACGTGAAGAAAGCTTTAGAATCCGCGAACGAAAAGTTACGCCGGTCCACCTGAGAGAAGAACCCCGTAAGCCATTACGGCTACAATGAGTACATGGCATATCATTACGCCTTTATGATGAAGGTAGCGAATGTACGGGAGCCGGAAATTCTTTCCGAAACCGTAAAGGATCCGCGATGGGTCAACACGATGAATGAGGAAATGGAAGCGTTATGCAAAAATGAGACATGGGATCTTGTTCCTCACCCGCCGAACAAGAAAGCAATTGGTTGCAGATGGATTTATACGGTGAAGCACAATGCCGATGGCTCTGTAAATCGCTTCAAAGCACGTCTTGTTGCAAAAGGATATACACAAACCGACGACGTAGACTACGAAGAGACCTTTGCCACGGGGGCAAAGATGACCACTGTACGGAACGTAATTGCCCTGGCAATGGCAAAAGGGTGGCACCTCCACCAGATGGACGAGAAAAACGCCTTCCTCCAAGGAGAATTAGAAGATGGATTTGAATCGCGTAGCTATCCGCATGCCGTATGTCGACTTAAGAAACCACTTTATGGCCTCAAAATAAGCATCGTGTGCGTGGCACTCGAAGATCACGTAGTATCTTCATTAGATCGAATTTCGAATGTCAAAATCCGATACTTCTCCGTACATCCGAAACGAGTCAGATAGCCTGATTGTCATCATCCTTAAGGTGGATGATTTGGTCATCGGAGGAAAAGATCTACCCGAGATTAACAAGGTCAAATCACTTCTTTCTAGTAGATTCGAAATGAAAGACCTGCAGAGCTCCATTACTTCCTAGGCATTGAAGTAATTTGAACACCAGTTGGAATAATGATATCACAACGACACTATGTTCTCAACTTACTCTACAAGTTCAGAATAACGGAGTGCAAACTTGTGTCTACCCCTCTCGATCGTAATTTCAAGATTGATATAAACTTTGGCATGGCCAAGAGCGAGCCGACTCAGTATCGTCAACTGATTGGTAGCTTAATTTATCTAGCCATCACGAGACCCGACCTCAACTATTCGGTCGGCTTGCTTAGTCAATTTATGCAAAATCCATGAAATCTTCATCAAGATTGCGCTAAGCGGATATTTCGGTATGTCAGTACGACGATGGACTACGACATCATGTATAAGTCGAATATGATCATTCGACTCAAAGGGTACAGAGACGCAGACTAGGAAGGATACAAAGCAGATAGATGATCCACATCCGGATTCGTCTTCTCTCTTGGTAGCGGAGAGATCTCCTGGAGTAGTAAGAAGCAGCCGACAATCGCATTGTCGAGCACGGAAGCCGAATACAGGGGTGCGGCAATCGCTGCATGCGACGACGTATGGCTCAAGCGTATACTGAAGGAGTTGGGCGTACTCATCAAAGATCCAATTCGTCTATACTGCGACAACATGAGCAATATCTACCTGGTGCGGAACCCCGTATTCCACGGGTGGACTAAGCACATCAAAGAGCACTATCATTTCATCCGCGAGCGCGTACAAGCCGGAGATATCGATTTACAACATATCAGTACGCACCTACAGGTAGTCGACCTTTTCACGAAAGCCCTTGTTATCGACAAGCTGCGGCAGTGTGCGTCGAACCTTGGCCTATCTCTTCCTGACCAGCCGAGCTTGAGGGGGAGTACAGAATAGTGAACCGATCAAACCGATCGATTGATCGAAGCCGAACAAGGAGTACGCAACCAGAAAGTCGAACAATTGAAGTTCGACGAGTTTCAAAGACCGGACCAATCCGAAACCATTTTTCGATATCCGGAAGTTGTATTCGAAGAGGTGCGTTGAGAATTGAATTCAACTTCCCATAGAAATAGCATTCACACTAACTCATGGACATACTAGGCTAGTTTTGTAAATAGTAGAAAGGGCCCTTGCCCTAATTTAGTTGGTATTTAAACCAACAATTTGTAACTTTGTTACTGTTGGATGTAATATAAGTTATCTCTGTCTTAAGCTCTCTCTCACTCTCTCTCTGTTTTGCTTTACGTACACACAGTCCTTCCACTGCATCTCAGACACTCTTGCTTCTCTTTACATTTCCGGACAATTTGCAAGTTGCCGTAAGTGTCGACCCGACCGGCTTGGCATCCGACATGCTCAACCTTTGAAGCACCTTTGTCACATACTTCTCCTGTGACAACCACTCTAGGGAATTCGTTCCCTCCGGATGGGATCCGAATGAGAACCGGACGAGCCGAATTGGAAGGATCCAGAAGATATCCGGATGAATGCGATGTGAACTGGATCTAGGAACATATATGTAAATATGTTTTCTAGAGGGCCTGTTATGGCCATATTTGTAAATAGTCCTAAAGTGATATAAGTATAAATATTACTTAGGGCAACCACTTGGTCATTGTTGTTATTGTTGGGATTACGGTCCCTCCGGATGGGATGGTCGGATGTCCGGGAATCGGGAATGAAGACCCGAATGAGGAGTACCCGGCTACGGAGCCGGATGACGAAGACCCGGTTCCGGATCCGGATGATGAAGACCCCGGCTACGGAGCCGGATGACGAAGACCCGGTTCCGGATACGGATGATGAAGACCCCGGCTACGGAGCCGGATGACGAATGTACCCGGAGAGAGATCCGGATGCGGGGACATATTTGTGAATATGTTTGCCAAGGGCCCTCGAGGCTATATTTGTAAATAGCCCGAAAGTCATATGTGTATAAATATGACTTAGGGCAAACAATTTTGTAGTTGTTGCTCATTTTTTTCTGTTTTCACTTAGAGGGAGCGAAGTGAGAGCAGCCGAGAGAGAGAGAGAGAAAGGAAGAGTTCGACGCCTCTGTGTAATACCTCCGCCTGTGGCGAGGACAGCGAGCTCAAGGTCGTCGCCTTGCAGCTCGCCATTGTACATTCCCTGCGTATAGTGATAGTTGGAGTCTTGCACGCCCGTGGTTTTTCCCATTTAGGGTTTTCCACGTAAACATCCTGTGTACTCTTCTCTCTAGTGTCTTCGTGTTTCATTTTTGTATTTCCTGTTTTCTGTGAGTTGATCCGATTCCTCGCTTGTGGCTGAGCACTGCGTTTAACAAGTGGTATCAGAGCGAGGTTAACACAGAAAATGGAAGGCGGCGGTAGTGGGCCTCCGGGCATGATGGTGTTGAACTCACAGAACTACGCCGACTGGAAGATAAAGATGGAAGACCTTCTCATCGTCCGAGACCTGTACGAACCGATCGACAATGCCGAGATACCCAAGGGGGTAATAGAGTCGGAGTGGAAGCTCCTGAACCGGAAAGCCGTAGCGACGATCCAGCAATATGTCGATGTAAGTGTTCTGCAACATGTGGCGAACGATACGAACGCCTATGAGATGTGGCAGAAGCTGTCCGGACTGTATGAGAGGAAAAATGCTCTGACCCGGACCTCCCTGATGAGGAAGATAGTGAATCTTAAGTACCGGGACGGCGAGAGCATGGTCGAACACGTCAGCACGTTCATGGGATTCGTGAACCAGCTTGCGGCGATCAAGTTCCCGTTGGATGACGCAATGCAAGCCATCATGCTGATGTGTACCCTTCCGGAGAGCTGGGAGAACTTGGTAGTTACTCTCAGCACCGCCTGTAAGGAAGAGAACTTGTCTTTACTAACAGTAAAGACAAGTATTCTAAATGAAGAAGCGCGTCGAAGAGATAAAGAACCGGCCTCCGACTCGAAGGCGCTGCTTACCGAATCGGAACGGGGAAGACAACAGAACCGGAGTCCGCAAAGACGGGAGAAGTCGGGGACACGGTCGCAGTCGAGGGGAAGACCTACATGCTTCTACTGTGGGAAGCCGGGGCACTTCCAGAAGAACTGTCGGCATTTCCGGAAAGACAACGGAACCGACGGTACAGATTCGAAGAAGTCACCGGAACGAAACGGTGCATACCGGGGAGCCATGGACCGGAGAGGTCCGGATCGGCGAGGGCAGGACCGGAAAGGAACGACGGCACTCGCGGCAAGTGAAGAAGAGATAATGCTCATTACCGAAGAGAGGGAGCTGAACCTTGCCGGTGAAGAGATGACCTGGGTGGTCGATTCCGGAGCGTCGTTCCACCTGACCCCGGAGAAGAAATACTTCTCATCCTACACAGCCGGTGAGCACGGCTGTGTCCGGATGGGAAATGAAGGTACATGCCGGATTGCCGGCATAGGAGACGTGTGGCTGATGACATCAACCGGATGCAAGATGCTGCTGAAGGATGTCCGACACGTTCCGGAGGTTCGATTGAACCTGATTTCGGCCGGGAGGCTAGACGATGAAGGCTACACGGGTAGCATCCGGAATGGTGTCATGAAGTTCAGCAAAGGGAGCCTGATAGTGGCTCGGGCCCGGAAGGTCAACACACTGTACCTGATGAATTCCCGGCTATGTCCGGAGGAGCTGAACGTGGCAGCTGACACTTCCGGTGAGCTGTGGCACAAGAGACTGTGCCACATGAGCGAGAAGGGGATGAAGAGGCTTGCCGAAGACAACCTGATACCGGTAAAGCACGTACACCTGGGGAAGTGTACCGACTGTCTGGCCGGTAAGCAGAACCGAACCTCCTTCCACTCAAGGCCACCGACGAGACGTAGCGCACCATTGGAGTTGGTGCACACTGACGTGTGTCAAGTAGAAACGAAGTCACATGGCGGAGCCCAGTACTTCGTGACATTCATTGATGACCACAGCCGGAAGCTGTGGACGGCACCGTTGAAGACAAAGGACCAAGTATTGTCCGTCTTCAAAGAACTCCACGCGAGAGTGGAAAGAGAATCCGGCAAGAAGCTGAAAGCACTACGAGCGGATAACGGAGGAGAATACCGAGGGATATTTGAGGAGTATTACCGTTCGATGGGAATCCGGCTCGAGTTTACTGTGCCGAAGACGCCGGAACTGAACGGGCTGGCCGAGAGGATGAACCGGACCATAATGGAGAGGGTCCGGAGTATGCTAGCACATGCGAAATTACCCAAGGGATTTTGGGCTGAGGCAATGTTGACGGCGACATATGTGATAAATAGATCACCCTCAGTACCCCTGGATGGAGACACGCCACAGAGAGTGTGGACCGGTAAGGAAGCGTCCTACCGGCATCTGAAGGTGTTCGGGTGTCTCGCATACGTGCATGTGGCAAAGGACCGGAGAGGAAAGTTAGATCCAAAGACCCGGCCATGCATATTCCTCGGTTACGGCGACGACGAGTTCGGCTACCGAGTATGGGACCCGGTCGACAAGAAGATATTCAGGAGTCGAGATATCATCTTCATGGAGGACAAGACACTCGCCGACTGGGAGTCGGAGAAGAAGATGAAGAGCTCCAAGTCGACCGGTGAGGATCAACTCTACGAGGAGCAGTCCCGACCGGCAAAGGACCGGTTAGCACTTAAGGATCCGGCCGAAGACGGTGAAGAAACAGAACCGGCCGAGGAAGATGAAACTGATACCGGAACCGGCCCCGATCCCGAAATGGATTCGGATGAAGAGAAAACGGAGGAGCCGGTTACCGAAGCTCCGGAACGGAGATATCCTCTCAGAGAGAGAAGGGCCCCCCGAAGATTTCCGGATCCAGAGCACGTGTTGCTGACCGACGAGGGGGAGCCATGCAGGACGAGATGGATTCCCTGCATGAGAACCACACATATGAACTTGTGAAGTTGCCGAAAGGAAAACGGGCACTTCGAAACAAGTGGGTGTTCAAGCTGAAACCGGGAGATGCCGGCAACCCCCCGAGATACAAAGCCAGGATCGTGGTGAAGGGGTTCCAGCAGAAGAAGGGCGTCGACTTCGACGAGATATTTGCCCCGGTAGTGAAGATGACCTCCATCCGGACGGTGCTGAGCATAGCGGCAAGCATGGACCTCGAGGTAGAACAGATGGACGTGAAGACGGCATTCCTTCACGGTGACCTCGAAGAAGAGATCTACATGCAGCAACCGGAAGGATTCGAGAAGAAAGGGAAGGAGCACCTTGTTAAGAAAACGTGAAGAAGGCACTCGGGCTCTTCTTTTGTATGCGCGGCGGATCGTAGTGTGCTGGATCGTGAGCGTGCTCTAAACAGACAGAGAAAGGAAAGGGGACTTACCTCTGTAGTAGCAAAATGGTTTTCTTCTATTACATGTAGAGCTCAACTTGCTCTCGTCAGTCTTCTGGTCTCTCACTCTCTCAGAGTTCTCTACTCACTATTCTCTGTTTTTTCTTTACTGCTTACTACCTATTCACTCTCACTTGCTTTTACCTAAGTCATAAGTTATTACACATGCAGCTAATTAGCTGCCAGTAGCTAAATAGCTGTTCACTAGCTAATTTGCTGTCACTAGCTAAATAGCTGTTCTACCTTTTGTTCACTAGTAGCTAAATAGCTACTATAGCTTATTTCTCATAAGCATCACATACCATGTGGAGCTTGCTTCTCAACACTCCCCCTCAAGCTCAACTTATTCTTGCTTGAGGTTCTCTTCAATCTTCTTTTCCATTTTGCTTTTTAGCCATCTCATCAATGTTTACAACTCCCATCATGTTCCGAAACTGTGTATGTTTTTCCACACTCAATCCCTTCGTAAGGATATCAGCAACCTGCTGATTTGTATTCACATACACCAGATCAACTTCACCTTCCATCACTTTTTCTCTAACAAAGTGATAATGCACCTCAATGTGCTTTGTTCTTGCATGGAACACTGGGTTCTTTGCAAGCTGAATGCTGCTCATATTGTCACACCAGATTGTGACAGCACCATCTATATATACTCCCAGATGAGCAAGCAGTCTTCTGATCCATACTTCTTCACATGTGGCTATTGCAGCCCCTCTATACTCAGCTTCTGTACTGGACAATGCAACAGTAGCCTGTTTCTTGCTACTCCATGAAATTCCTGCACTTCCCAAGGTAAACATGTATCCACTTGTGGATCTCCTGTCTGTTTGGCTTCCAGCCCAATCAGCATCTGTATATCCTTCCAGATTTATGTCTAGATCAGCCCTGTAAAATAGTCCAAAGTTCTGAGTTGCTTTTACATACCTCAGAATCCTTCTGATGCAGTCCAAATGTGGCTTTGTTGGCTGTTGCATAAACTGGCTGACTAATCCGACATCATAGCTCAAATCAGGTCTTGTTATAGTCAAATAAATAAGGCTGCCCACCATAGACCTGTACATGTTTACATCTTCTATCTTGGCTCCCAAATCAGCCCTCAACTTGCAGTTTTTATCAAGTGGTACTCCAATAGGTTTGCATCCAAGCATACCATACTTTTTCAACATAGTTGTTGCGTACTATTTTTGCAACATACATATACCACTTTCAGATCTGATGATTTCAATACCAAGAAAATATCTCAGATCTCCCAAATCTTTCATATGAAACTGCATTTCCAGATTTTTTTTCAACTTCCTTATTTCATCCACGGAATCTCCTCCAATAATCAAATCATCTACATAAATCAGAATAATAACAATGCAATCATTTTCACTTTTTACATACAAAGAAGGATCAGCTTTTGACATTTT